>NC_083447.1:25386098-25577780 GCF_020745735.1 Hemiscyllium ocellatum | reverse complement strand
CATACAAACTGACTGGCAACTGGATTTGTTTCTGATTGGGTTGGTTGCTCGGCTATATTATATCCAAACCGACTGACTACTGGACGATAGGATTAAAAACAAAAAATATATAAAATGGTAGGGGAATTTGATAAAAAGTGTGAAGAATAAGGAGGATGTTCTTCTGACTTAATGTTGCCCGTAAAACAGCAGTGAGGTAAAGCCAGAAGTCAGTTAGTCAGTGGGCTCGCAAAGAACAAACAAAAAAACAATGATGGAGAAAAATGATAAGATTTGGGAAGATTTACAAAAACAGGGCAAAGCCCCTAAAGATGAGGAGAGGAAGAAATTGTCACAGTTTTTAGGAAAAGCAGAAGGGCAAGCTAGATCTTAGAAGTAGAAGAGCATGTGAAAGGAAAGAAAGGGTCAATATTGGTTAGAAGAAAGAGGACAAAAGAAGGCAAAGAGAAAGAAGAGAGGAGGAGTCGTAGAATAGCACAGATAGTGAAGACAATGAGTCCCGCCCAGGGGGCAGTCCAAACACATACCCTGTCACTTTAAAAGGCTCGCTGACCATGCACACCGAACATAGCCCATCAGGGATACAGCCCCTGTTTGAAAACAGTTATGATCTGCGACGAAGGGATACACTGCGGCAGCCCATAAAATATCAGCACCACCAAATGCCTTTAATTTATAGAGGCTCTTTTATGGGGGATGTGTATCAGCCCTTTACCTATATGGATATGAATTGTATCTTGGATAAAATGCCCCTGCTCATGAAGGGAGGTGGACCCTGGATGACTAAATTTTGCCAATATACACTAGGCCACAAGTTAGCTATGGGCGATTCGAGAGCATTATTGGGCAAACAATTGAGTATGTGGGAGGTACAGCAGATTGAAGTGTCTGCGGGGACCACCTTAGTACCTGACTCGGACCCGTTTGTGCAGCGTGCCTCCTGTGTGGGAAGGGCTATGAGGGATAGATTCCCAACTCCACCGGGAGCGATACACTCACTCACCTTCACAATGAAGGAGGGCGAGGAGATGCCTGCCTTTTTGGCTAGATGGAAAGGCACGTGGACAGATACTGCGGGGAGCCAACCAGGGTCAGGTCAACTACAGACCACGTTATTTAGGAATGCCGTTATGGCAGGGATGCCTAAGGAAGTAAAAGAGGCAATGGAGAGTAATCCTGATATCCCAGGGTGTTCTACAGAACAGTGGGAAAAACATTTGATGCATCACATGAAGCGATATAGGACAAAACAGGATGAAGATAAACAGAGCAATGAGTCAGCACAAGTGCAGTTGCTGAAGTTACAGCTTGATGAGGCTAGACGGAAGGTTAATGTGACAAAGAAGGCCTCCCAGAAGACGACTAATCAGATGGTGCAGCAGCTGTTGCCACAAAATAGCCAGCAGAGTCTAGACCCGACACCTGATTCAATGCCATCCTACCCCCTTTTAGGGGCAGGCCAAGAGGTGTTCCAGGAGGAATGCGTGGTAGGGGAAGGGGCCGTGGAGGAGTCAGAGGTCAGCCACCGAACACTTGTTTTGAATGTGGCCAACCTGGGCATTGGAGAAGAAATTGTCCCCGGTTGTGGGGGCCCCCAGGGACGCCAGGGATTGATCCGAGGACAGTATGTCCCCTTAAATCAGCCTCCTAATCTGCCTTTGACATCGCCACTGATCACATCTTTATACAACCAATGGCGACCATGGGCTCAGATGCTGCATCCCTATGCTCCTCCTGCAGACCCCCCCCTTCATGTGACCCTATATTATGATGGAGATGATAATCAAATCTATCAGCATGCATTCTATCAACACCTAGAAGGGACCCAATGGGATATTTCCTCCAGTTGCATTCTGTTCAGGATAGAAGATGTGGTGGGTGTTGTGGAACTAACTCCGGAACAGTTGGAATGGTATGAGATGTCTGAAGAAGCTATACCGCATGTCACATTGGCAGTGCATGCTGAATATCAGGCCAAGGATCTGGGACCTATGTCCAAACGCTTGATGGCGCTAACTGATTGGGTTTGGACTCAGTTACCCGGCTCACAATATTCACCCTCAGTTGAAGCTTATAGACTTGTGCACAGAACAACTGACAATGTGTTGCTGGAACATAGGCAGATTGAGAGGTTTCATGGCAGGGAAAAGACGGACCCTCCACAGGCTGCAGTGATGCTTGATACACTACCGGGTGCCTTGTGGTCAGCAGGTCGACGGACGTTGGTTACTGCGAACACGTCGCACCAATCACATTCGAGTTAATAGACCACACTCCGATTTGGCAGAGACAATACACACACAAACCAGAGGCTGAAGCCGGCATTGCCGACACAATTGAAGGATTGGTAGCAGCAGGGGTGCTAGAACCCTGTCAGTCAGCCTGGAACACTCCTATCTTACCTGTAGAGAAGCAGAATACGGGCAAATATAGGAAGGCGCATGATCTTAGGCGGATCAATAGTGTCGTTTCCACTCCAACAATTTCGGTCCCAAACCCCTATACTGTGATGTCTGTGCTAACCCCTGACCATAAGTGGTTCTCGTGCATTGATCTGGCCAACGCGTTGTTCTGTTTGCCCCTAGCTGATCATTTCAGGGACATTTTTTAGTTCACCTACAAAGGCCAACAACTTCATTATACAAGGGTCCCTCAAAGGTTTATTTTGTCGCCTGGGGTGTTTAATCAGGTACTGAAACAGCAGCTTAAGGATCTGACGCTCCCAAACAGGGTGGTACTGATCCAGTATGTGGATGACATTCTTTTGGCGGCACCCGACCATGTTTCTTGTTTGGCAGCTACAAGGTCATTGCTGCTTCTCCTGTATAACGTTGGTTTCAAAGTTTCACATGCTAAATTGCAATGCTCAGATGAACAGTGTCTTTTCTGGGTAGAGTTATTTCCGCTAAGGGAACAGGTGTGTCTCCATCCCATAGATCCTCCATTCTGCATCATGCCAAACCAGTCACTGTAAAAGACATTTCTTGGGTTGGCAGGATACAGTAGACAATTCGTTGCATTATATGGTGAGCTCACTTTACCTCTAAGGGCCATGGTAAATGAACAAGACATGAGAAATTTGTTGGCCCATTTGCAGAGGACCACGGAGGCAGACGAAAGTTTCATATCTCTTAAACAGGCCCTAACGCGGGCTGCTGATTTAGCGGTCCTGGATTACACAGAGCCAGTTTTCCTCAATATTTCTGAAAAGTACACACAATAAATGGTGTTCTTTTTCAGAAAAAAGGGGGAGCCAGGCAGGTTCTGATGTATGTGAGTGTTACCCTTGACCCAATAGAGAACAGACACCTGCCATGTACAAGACATGCAGCAGGGGTAACAAACCTTCTCCAAAAGGTAACACATATAGTCATGGGCCATTCACTAACAGTAATGACGACACATAGTATAGTGGCCTTTGTGTATTCAACAGCCTTTACAATGACGCCACTGCGGCAAACCAGGTTAGAGAAAATCCTGAATGCACCACATATAATTTTTACCCATGAAGGAATTAACATGGCTGATAACATGGGAGAAGGAAAGCCACATATGTGTGAGGAAAGGGCACAGAGAGACGCCAAAGTTAGGGCAGATTTACAGGCAATTCCATTAGTAGACACAGAAGAAGTGCTGTACACAGATGGTTGCTGTTACAGATATCCAACTGAAGGACTTAAAGTAGCCTATGCAGTGGTGCGACAGACAAGTGAGGGATTTGAGGAAGTGTTGACAGGAAATGTGCGTGCACAAATAAAGTTAAGCTGGGTGGATGCCCTACCCTTAGCTTTAATGTCCATTAGAAGCTCAGTAAACTCTATCACAGGGTACAAACCTTACTATGACTTCTAACAGCTTTGGTGTCAGCTTTCTCGAAACAGGTTGGATCGGTAAAGGGGGACTTACAGAGCTAGGTGCCATCCACCACAGACTGGGTCCTGCTGAAGGTGATCAAACGGAAGTGGTCAGAGCCACGGTAGGCAGGACCTTACAAGGTGGTGGAGAGGACATCTCATGCGGGGAAAGGAGAAAGCTGGTATCATTGGAGCCAGTGTGCAGCTACGGAACTGCCAATGAGAACTCTAGAACAAATAAGAACAGAAAAAGAGTAGAAGGGTCTTAAACTTTTAACTTTTGTGTAAAGGTTATCATGTTTATCTTAGTAACTAGCTCACAATATCCTAGGCTGTTGGGGTTGGGAGTTTTTGCTATTATTTTATGTATAAGTGTTATGCCACTGTTAATAGGGGTATCAACCGCGAGGGACAAACACACAGACGAGGGAGAAAGTCCCAGGAATAAAAGATCAACAGGACAAGAGGCGGACAAATGTTTTAGGGAGGTGGGGAGCTGGGTGCACATCACACATGATGAAAAGCGTGATACAACATACCAGTTTGACTTACGTGAAACTGTGGCCAAGATACAGAGAGCTGGAGAGGGTACGATGCATGTCTTTGTGTGCATTCCAATTATTATAGGATGAATATAAGTTGGCAGACCAGGTAGCAGCAGGATTTGAGAATCTCCTAATTATTAGTGCTCTACTCCCAGTCACGCCGAATAAAAACGTTGACCGAATTAATTATGTACATTACAATGTACTCAGGCTAGCCAATAGAACTAGAGACACGGTGGCGAGACTCTCTGAACAACTGGCAGTGACCTCATTGATGACAGTACAAAATAGAAAGGCCTTAGATATGTTGTTAGCAGAAAAGGGGGGAGTGTGCTCTATTTTCGGAGATCAATGTTGTACGTTCATCCCCAACAGTCCAGCACCTGATGGCTCGGTAACCAGAGCCCTGGAAGGACTAAGAACCTTGTCTGAAGAAATGTATGAATACTCAGGTATTGACAACCCTCTAGGAGGCATTTTCGACTCATGGTTTGGGAAATGGAAAGGCTTGATTGTGTCTGTGTTTATGTCCCTCGTTGGTATGATCATTGTGTTTGTGTTGTGTGGATGTTGCTGTATCCCCTGATTATATCTTTGTTGAACAGGGTAATTATTACAGCAATTGGAGGGAAGGCTCCCCCGCCCTAACAGACGTCACAGATGGAGACGGAAACCATGGCTCTGGCAAGAAGGGAAGATTATGTGTCGGAGAGCGAATGTGATGTACAAACTGGTTTGTTGGTCTCATTTTCATGAGACCAAAAGGGGGACTTGTAAATATGTGGCTTACATGTGGAGTGGATTGCTGGCTGCGAATGTGGATGCGCTCGGCGTTCGGAGTTCACGTGATGCTCCGTTGCGCGCACAGAAGGGGATCATGTGATGCTCTGTTTCGAGCCCGGGAAGAGTGTGAGGAGGTAACGTGATGCTCCGTTGTGCAGGCGAGGAGGTCACATGGTCTTCCGTTTCGCGCCCTGGAAGAGTGCCGTGAGGTCACGTGATGCTCCGTTGCGCGGGCGAGGAGGTCACGTGGTCTTCCATTTCGCGCCCCGGAAGAGTGCGGGGAGGTCACGTGATGCTCCGTTTTGTGGACAAAAGAAGGTCACGTGGGGTCGGACATCCGGGAATGCGAGGAGGCGGAGAATGGAGCCAGATCAACAGCCAATTAGAAGACAATCCCTCCTCAGTGATTGTATGACGTTTTTTATTGTATAAAAGACTGGGTCAGGGGCAGGAATACGTCTTTCCTTGTGAACTGACACATTTTGTGGCTTGTCAGGGATAGAAAGATTTAGACCCAGAGCTCTGTATACTTTATCCACTTACTGTGAGAATAAAACTAAGTGTGTGAGATTGAATATCTTCTCCTATTGCTTTATTTAAAAAAACACACAGGACAAGGCTCACACATAGAAGAAAGTAAGTCGGTAGATTGAGCTAAAGTCCAACAACTCGGAATGAAGCAACATCATGGTCACATATTGTATTAAACATCCTTTTTTGTGGCCGCTTTAGATTTGGAAGGTACGGTTTGCCATCTCCACCGCAGTTTCGGCTGTCAGGTTTACCAGGCCTGCAATTGAACAGACAAGTTTAGTCATTGAAATCAGCATTTACAATTATGTACCAGCTGTTGGAATGGCTGAAGGATCTGGATTCAGTATTGCAGCTCTTATTCAGCTGCTTTTGTTAAACTGCTCACACTGCAGAAGGATGACTGCATTAGTTGGTGATTTTTTGTGTCAAACGTACAGAACTGGTTTTTCAAAAAAGCAGAGCACAGGTAGGGGGGCGAGGCAGAGAATGTATGGGAGAAGGGATTTTTCCTTGCAGTATAAACCAGAGATGTCAATGGGAGGTAAACCGTTCAGGGCCGGGCTGAGGAAGGGGAAACATTTCACTGAAGAGATTTGGATGCTTTCCAGCAATGGCTTTTCCAGCAACTCTGTTTTTCTTTCTGATTTACAGCATTTGCAGTTCTTTTGGGTTTTATTCGGATACTTTTTGTTGTTCTCGTTAAATAAGAGCTTCAATCTGTAGGAACAGGGCAAGCATTAGGGATGCAAATTTAGTGCGATTGCTGTGGTCTAGGCTGCAAAGGTGTTTGTTGCACTGCTGTCACATGCTTTCAAGAGGAAGCCCCTGAACAATCTAAACAACAGCTCTCCATCAATATCCTTTCACGTCTTTGAATTCTGAATCAAGGATCATTTGTCCACAAATTGGAGCAAACTTACTTTGTGATCACTGCAACTGTCCCTGGAGACATTAGGTTTCCAGGTCCTTTACAGTGTCCACAGCTGAAATTAGTCATGAAAAAACACGAGGTCTTGTGTCCACAATTGGCTGACGGCTGGTATGAAATTGCTGGATACTCAGGGATTCAGGATCATATTCTTTGATCAACCCTTTTAGTGAAATAGATCAACTTCCAGACATAGCGGGACAATGGAAAACAATAGGTTTCTCTCTGAAACTTTCAAAGGGGATTTGAAAGACACCACAGGCACAATGAAGGAAGCGGAGGAGATTGGAACCCTAATTGTTCAAAACATTTGTCCTTGTTTCAGAGTTCAGCAATCTAAATGTTCAACTACAAACTGAGATCTGAACATTGAATGGACAAGCAATTTTCCACTGACCACTTTTGAATGTTTTGAATTGACGCAATTATTTTTTTAAGCAAACAAAATCTCTAATCTCTCAGAAAAATGCAAACATTATAGTCATATTAAAGCAACTTTGTTAATGGGGCTGCTGTGGGCTGGTGTTTGTTGTATTCCTCTGGCATGTCCTCATACAGAAGCCCCACTATAGAATTTCCAGGAAGTGACACGAATTTTCTTTCACATTGTTGTCTTCTGAATGAAGCTTAATTAAGTCACACATTGGGCCAAACTTTGTGATCACCTCCTTCATTAGTGGAATCTCTTCTGCCTTGGATATGTCACAGTTTTCATATCTTCAATTGGTGTTACAGCGCAAATTCATTGATTTTAAACAAGCACTTGAAAAATTCAACAACTGGAAAATCTCTGAAGATTGAGGATTTCAGCATCAGAAACGTGTTTGTTGAAACTTCATATTGGAATTTTAATCAACCTACCACATCCCACACAAACCGCGTTAATTATATATTCAACACGAGTATGTCTCATCTAATTGTCACTTTAAATCCACATTCCTGCCTACCCTGAAAACCTTCCACCACCCCTCTCTCAACAAGAATCTATTTGTCTTTGCCTTTAAAATATCCCATAGCTCTGCTTTAATGTCTTTTCAGATATTCCACATTTTGAGAGAAAAACAAATCTCCTCATCTGTTTGAAAATGACAACCACTGACGTTTAAACAGTAACCCTTCATTCTCGGCTCTTCTGTCAGAGGAAACATCTTATTTCTATCAAGTTTCCTCTTCCTCCCTTAAACACAAACTGACCCAAGCCTAGCCTATCCAAATTTCCTTTGTACAACAAGTCACTCAGTAGGTATCGTTCTGGTCAACATTTTTCCGAACTGCCTCCAATGTATTTACTTCCTTTCTTAAACAGAGTGACCAATAGGAATTAGAGCATTCAAGATATAGGCTCACCAGTGCGCTCCACTTTTGTGTTTAAATTCCCCATGATAAAATGAGAACATTTATTCACTTTACTAATTACTTATTGTACCTATATACTAGCACTCTGTGATTCGTGTGCTGTTACACTCTGATCCCACGGCATTACAGTGGGAGATTTTTTTTCTCCCCCATTGAAAAAAACTTTGCTTTTCTTCCTGTCAAATGGACAACTTCACATTTATCCACGTAAAGCTCTATTTGTCAGGTCTTTGACTACTCACAACCTATATTTCTCTGTAGCTTCCCAATGTACTCTTATGGTTAATTTTTTAACCCTTCTTTGTCTCATCAGTAAATCTGTCAGTTGCATATTCATTCCTTTGTAAGTCATGGACTGTTAGTTAATACTTGGATAATTTGAGCAGAAACAGATTTTTAAAAAATGGCTGCTCAAGTTGTATGTTCCTAATCATTCTAAACTCCGGTTATTTCTCAGTTCCAAATAAACAGCAAAGTAACTGTGAACATTCGTGTAAAACAGGATGAATTCCCTGGAATTAATTAGCAAATAACAAAGTAACAACAACATTCTAGTAAGCGTCTCTCTCTCTCTCTCACCATGGATAAGGGAAAATCTTGAAGTGTCAGATGCCTGTAAGGCAAATGGATACTATAAACTCCCACTGTACCAAGATAACCTTTCAGTGATACTACACTGCCTGACTCAAACACCAATGTTAAACACAGCACCCCTCTGGTTGGAAAAAGGCATTTCAAGTTTTGAATGTCACTTGACAAGGAAACTATTTAGTTGTTGACTTCGTAAAAATGCCAAGATGCGACTTGCAGATGGAGAATTCCATCAAAAGCCAATAAACCAGTCAAGGATCCAAGAATTCAAAGTAATAAACAGCTATATCATGAAACAAAGCCACAGTAAAAGCTAGAAATGACTGTCTTAACCTTAGCCACCATTGAGTTTAGTGAGAACCACCCTCCTGATATTTGAACAAACCTCCGTTTGCTGAGGTTACTTGATTTTACAAGATTTTCACTTCACCTTTACAGGAGTACGCTTATGCCCGAAATGTCGCATTTCCTATTCCTTGGATGCTGCCTAACCTGCTGTGCTTTAACCAGCAACACATTTTCAACTACCACCATCTAAGACAACTACAAGCTGAACACAAAAGTGAGTGAGAAAGTAATAACCTGCACTGTGTTTTTTAATCCACTGTCTAACTGCTGAGAGATAATGTGAGATACATGAGTAAGCTGTCATGTTTAAAAATCCAAGGCAAGTATGGCTCATCTTATTTTTTCAAACTCTAAAGCTGGTATTATTTCATTGAAGCATTTATTTACGTGAGCAAGAAAACAGTTTATTTTCGTCATGGGCACAAAGAAAAACTGAAATTGCCTTTTGAAAGTTGCAATTGAGTCAGTTTCTACAATCATTTGGGGTCATGCATTCCAGATTATTAGCTTCCTACTTTGCAGAAAAATCGAATTGCCTCTGGTTCTTTGTTGATCCGCTCCAATTTTATAACCTTTACACATTTGGGAAAATCTTCCTTCTCAGTTGCAGCTTTTCTCTCTAATGCCAGAGATATGTCAACTGAAGGTTAGCCGTGAGGGGATTTGCTGTGTCCCCTGACTAAGGTTTGATCAGTAACCCCAATAAACCTTTTTGAATTTCATAAACTGTTAAAAAGTTCCCTAACATTCAGAAAACTGACGCAGAAAAACTCAATTAACAAGAGAAACCAGCGTTGATGGAATTAAAAAACATTTAACTCATTATTCCAGAACTGTGGTAGCCCTGCATATTTCAGTCATAAAATCTGATCGACATTTCAGTTTTCCAAAAAACACTTCTCACTCTGCACCCTGCTTCGAAACTTTGATTGCTCTGCCCAATGTAGCCTGACAGACAATTTATAGACTTTCTTCAATTAAAATAATATAATTACATCCACCACATTCAGAAATGTAGACATTTCAAACATTGTTGTCGGGTAGCTCCAAGCTCCACACAAAGCCTCGAAGGCAGTCACTCCCACTGTTTATCTTTAATACTGATGTCTCCTCACTGTCCTAACCCACTCACTGCATGTTTTAAACTTTGCATTGTATGGGGCCGAGATTACTTCCTTATTGTGAAAACTTAAGCAAAAATGTGTTGCCACCTGTTTCTGCATTGTGCTTTGTGGGTATGTTGTATTCACTTCAGCCCCAAACCAATGGTGGGGTGCTTCATCCGGATTTGTGCCTTCATTTGGGATCAGGGCTATTGAGAGGAGAAGAGTGAGGGACTGCTTTGTCTTGTTGCAAAGAAATAAGTTTGTCACAGGATGTTCAGGCCCTAAATTGTGGCACCCGTGTGTCTGCAGGAAGGTTCTATGACAGGAAATAATTCCTGCAGGAAATGGGGAGGTCCAAAACACCTTCTGGAAAATAGAATCAAAAGGAAATGCAAGAGAATTAGAATACAAGTCACAGACTGAGGTATCCACAATTTCTTTGCATTTTGAATATTAGAACAGTTGAGTGCTGCTCGTGAATTCTTGTTCAGAACATTAATCAATGCAATGATGGCTGTGACCATTTGACAGCCATAAGAGGGCACAATGCGTTGTGAGTCCTTTGGATCCCTTGTTCATGCAAATCCACATTTAATAACAGACGACTGAATGCTGCAGGACACCTGAAACCGATTTCACATTATTTCACTGATAAGGGCTGTAAGAAGTGGTTAGACTGTACTGTAGACATATAACTTTATACAAACATTAACATGTTCAGATGCGATATAAGACACTCCTGCAGCAGGTGGGACTTGTACCTCTGGCCCAAAGGTAGGGACACTACCACTGCACTACAAGAGACTGCAAAATCTGTCTTTATGGAGAACTTCAAGTCTAATTACTGTTAATGACGTTATTCACGCATATTATGGCACTGCAGCAGATAAAATTTGAACCTTGACCTTTTAGGCAGGAGGTCGGGACATTATCATTGCCTCATTGTGTAGGATATGGCTTTCCAGAATAGGTTAAAAAAGAGAAAAATGGGAGCTTTTCTGATGAAATTGGATGAAAAATAAAGCCCAGATATACAGAGTTCTATGTACAAAGAGGGCAGTCAAGCAGCTAAATTAATGTCTCCAATGACAAATGTATTACAGTCCCTTCTGAGGGGTGGATGGGGGTTCTCAGTTCACAACTGATGGCCTTAGAGATATTTCCAGACAGCTAGCTTTAGTGATTCATTCTCAGATTAATTAACAACAAAAATTACTCAACTGAAGAACCATCTCTGTCATCATCATTAAACAAAGGAGATGCTCCGATTCATGCTCACTTGTCCAGGACGATGTCTAACACACTTTCAGTGCTAGCATATGTTTTGTAAGTAATATGTAGGTATAGAAAAAAAAAATCGTTGTTCATGAAAGCAGTTATTACATTTTCTAAGTGTATTTTAAGGTCCCAGAGATAAGCATTCGGATGTTGGAGGTTTTGACAGCGAGAGGAAGCCTACAGAGAGTATAAATTTTAAAAAGTCAATGTAATGCAGGAACACCTTTCATTATATAGATCTCTGACATAACAAAAACAGTCCACAATACCTCGAGTTACATCACCATTTAAACATTGAACCCAAGCCTCATGAATCAGTTACTAGGAGAGGTGACCAAAAGCTTGGTTAGAAAGTTGGTTTTGAGGAGTGTGTAGAAGCTGCTCCGTTAATAAGGTGATGTTGTCTTTGGTTTTTTTCTCAGAGAGATCACGAGCACAGAATTTATAGCCAAGGGAGTGCAGTGACACAGAGATGTGATGTATCACGCAATGTTAGATTAAATCTTTCATCTTTCATACTGGGATATGCTGGTTTCTGTTCTTTGATGTGTATATCCCAGAGCTTCATTTAAGTTACATTCTCAAGACAGTTCAGCTTTTCTAACAATAGTGTGGTGTCTGTCTGTGTCCCAATGTGTAGTCAGACTGACAAGTCCTCTGTGTCCTCGTGAAACTCTGTAAACTATCCATGTGCAGAGTTTCACATGGATCATGCACATTTTGAGCAAAATGAAATGCGATTCCGCAAAACCAAATTCATCCCACAAACTTGTATGTATGTGCATGTAGGGTGACAGACTGAGTGTGCGTGTGGGTGTGAGTGCACATGATAAAGTGTGTGTCAATTTGATTCAGTGTGTGTGAATGTGATGGGGTGATGGGGTATGAGTCTGTGAGAGGGTGCGTGTGTGGGTATGAGTAGGGGTGTCTTGTGTGGGCAAACGAGATGAGAGCTTTTGTATGAGGAGGGTCTGTATAAGTGTGTGAGTATATAGAAGTGTGTGTGTTTGCGCGCGTGCAAGAACGAGACACATACCAAAGAGTAATCCATCATAAGGCAAAAGTGAGGACTGCAGATACTGGAAACCAAAGTCTAGATGAGAGCGGTGCTGGAAAAGCACAGCAGGTCAGGCAGCATCAGAATGAAGGGCTTTTTGCCCAAAACATCGATTTTCCTGCTCCTTCGATGCTGCCTGACCTGGTGTGCTTTTCCAGCACCACACTAATCTGGAGCCCTGCAGTCCATCATAAGTCTGATGGATGAAATTCATTGATACCATTGTGTAGTTGTTTCAGTGACGCCTCATCATGGGTCCAGAGGAAGAAAATGTTGTCAGTACATCTGGTGTATAGTGTTGGTTCAAGGTCTTGTGCAGAAAAGACGTCTGGTTCAAACTTGTGCATGAAAATGTGACATATTGGTGTGCAAATTTGGTCTGGGAGAAAGTGAGGACTACAGATACTGGAGATCAGAGTCAAGAGTGTGGTGCTGGAGAAGCACAGCAAGTCAGGCAGCATCTGAGAAGCAGGAGAGTCGACGTTTTGGCATAAGCCCTTCATTAGGTTGCTGCCTGACCTGCCGTGCTTTTTCAGCACCACACTCTCGACGGCAAATTTGGTCCACATGGTTGTTCCGTGTGTCTGGATGAAGAATTGGTTGTGAAGGGTGAAAACATTGCGGTCGATAATGAAGCAGATGAGTTGTGGGACGGTGATTAGAGATTTGCTGGTGTTGGTGTTGAGTACTGAGACAGTTGCCCTGATGCCGTCATCGTGGAGGATGCTGGTATCCAGTGATGAAACAGCCATTGTGACGAGGGACATTCCTGTTTTGACTGGTCTGTGGGTGCTGAGTTTCTGTACGAAAACTGTAGTGTTGTGACTGAATCTGTTGTGCACTGTGACGCCAGCACATCAGGTTTCTCCTTGGCTTTGAACCGGGCCGCTGGCGTGAGGAAAGCAAATGCATTACTGCTTTTAGCGGAAGGATCAGAGCACGGTAACAACACTCTTCAACAGAATGGCCATCGGTGATGTGTACATCGCCGCATATTCAGGACCAGGGAGGAGTAAAAACTTAACAACGTTTCACACAATAACGAAGTGGAATTGTATTCTTTTTCATCACTGTAACAGGTACAGACCAGTAAATTCACAGACAGGTTTGCTGCTGAAAGCAAGAAAGCTCCACTTACGCCAACCCACAAAACTGCCCTCGAGCACATGGCTGTTTCTACACAGTTTTGAACCGGGGACCTTTTGTATGTTAGGCAAACGTGATGACCACTGCACTACAGAAACACACCATGCTTGGAACCTTCCCTGCTGCTGCTGCTCAGAGTCGTTCAGCATTGGAATTTGCAGCCATTTCACGCTTCACCTTTCTGTTCAGGAGAGCTGGTTGTTGACCAGCTTAATTGGCATTTAAACCCAGCGGCTTAAACCGTTCGACCATAGCCCAGACGCAGCAGTCATGCATTTTCATATATTTTCAATGGTGCTCTTCCAAAGCAACCGAAGCAAAGTCACAGGGAAATGGTTCCACGATCCCTGCCTTCTCGCATTGCTGCTGGGATACGCTGAGCTGCAATATCAATTTTACAACAGATCATGATAGCCCTACGATCCAAACAAAAATCAATGGGAAGCTGATTCTACCTTCTGAGACTCGTTTGAGTGACAAATGTAATGTGTCTGTGAGAAAGTACACTCGGTTACCATTCGATAAAGAAACCGTGAGCTGTACGACAGTACTGGAATTTAGATTCTTCTTTTAGTAAATGATTTTGCCCATTGCTTGAAACAGAACAACTTTCGCGATTACACGTAACATGAAAAAACATCGGACTACAGGAAAATGCACAAAACTGAGCAAGCCGTGTGTTGGATCATACTGTGCAGCGTAGTTACACTTACCGAGACTGTTTTGCAGTAAAAGAGTCCCAAAGAATGTTCTCCACCTGAAAAGCTGAGTTACCATTCAAATCCGAGAAGGACAGGTCACATTGTGAGTGTGTCCGAACCCCGGAGCCGGTACGAGTTGCCAGTTTCCTTCTCTTGCACCTTAACTGTGCAATTTGCTGCAGAGCTGTCCACACCTGGACATGAGCCCCAGGGCTGCCAGCTGAGTTGGAAACCTGTGTGGGAATCAATGAGAAGCGACTCAGTAAAGTTCACTAAATTCCATGGTGCTTATTAGAGATGCAGAAAACACAGTTTCTGAACATCATGAAAGAATTCAAAAGGCAGTGCCCCCCACCCCCACCCCCACGAGATGTAAAAGAGGTGCTAACTGTACGCTACTGCTCTTTGTTCTCCATGTGAAAAGCTCTCCCGCCTGAGTCACCTTCACGTCTCTCGCTGCTGACTGAATCAGCAAGAAGATCATGCTGGATCATACTGTGCAGTGTAGTTACACTTACCGCAATTGTTTTGCAGAAAAAGCATCCCAAAGAATGTTCTCCAGCTGAAAAGCTGAGTTACCATTAGAATCCAAGAAGGACAGATCACATTGCGAGTCTGTCCGAAGGTACGAGTTGCCTGTTTCCTTGTTGTTAAGTTGTGCATCACATCTCTGTGTCACTGCACTCCCTTAGCTATAAATTCTGTGCTCATGGTCTCTGTGAGAAAAAACCAAAGACAACATCACCTTATTAACGGGGCAGCTTCTGCACACTCCTCAAAACCAACTTTCTAACCAAGCTTTTGGTCACCTCTCCTAGTAACAGCTTCTTGAGGCTTGGGTTCAATGTTTAAATGATGATGTAACTCGAGGTATTGTGGAATGTTTCTGTCATGTCAAAGATCTATATAATGAAAGGTGTTCCTGCATTACATTGACTTTTTAAAATTTATACTCTCTGTAGGCTACCTCTCACTGTCAAAACCTCCAACATCCGAATGCTTATCTCTGGGACCTTAGAAAAACATTTAGAAAATGTAATAACTGCTTTCATGAACAACGATTTTTTTTTCTATACTTGCAACACACATAACATATGCTAGTACTGAAAGTGTGTTTGACATCCTCCTGGACAAGTGAGTGTAAATAGAAGCATCTCCTTTGTTTAATGATGATGACAGAGAAGTTTCCTCAGTCGAGTAATTTTTGTTGTTAATTAATCTGAGAATGAATCACTAAAGCTAGCTGTCTGGAAACATCTCTAAGGTCATCAGTTGTGAACTGAGAACCCCCATCCACCCCTCAGAAGGGACTGTAATACATTTGTCATTGGAGACATTAATTTAGCTGCTTGACTGCCCTCTTTGTACATAGAACTCTGTATATCTGGGCTTTATTTTTCATCCAATTTCATCAGAAAAGCTCCCATTTTTCTCTTTTTTAACCTATTCTGGAAAGCCATATCCTAAACATTGAAGCAATGATCATGTCCCGACCTCCTGCCTAAAAGGTCAAGGTTCAAATTTTATCTGCTGCAGTGCCATAATATGTGTGAATAACGTCATTAACAGTAATTAGACTTGAAGTTCTCCATAAAGACAGATTTTGCAGTCTCTTGTAGTGCAGTGATAGTGTCCCTACCTTTGGGCCAGAGGTACAAGTCCCACCTGCTGCAGGAGTGTCTTATATCGCATCTGAACATGTTAATGTTTGTATAAAGTTATATGTCTACAGTACAGTCTAACCACTTCTTACAGCCCTTATCAGTGAAATAATGTGAAATCGGTTTCAGGTGTCCTGCAGCATTCAGTCGTCTGTTATTAAATGTGGATTTGCATGAACAAGGGATCCAAAGGACTCACAACGCATTGTGCCCTCTTATGGCTGTCAAAATGGTCACAACCATCATTGCATTGATTAATGTTCTGAACAAGAATTCACGAGCAGCACTCAACTGTTCTAATATTCAAAATGCAAAGAAATTGTGGATACCTCAGTCTGTGACTTGTATTCTAATTCTCCGGCATTTCCTTTTGATTCTATTTTCCAGAAGGTGTTTTGGACCTCCCCATTTCCTGCAGGAATTATTTCCTGTCATAGAACCTTCCTGCAGACACACGGGTGCCACAATTTAGGGCCTGAACATCCTGTGACAAACTTGTTTCTTTGCAACAAGACAAAGCAGTCCCTCACTCTTCTCCTCTCAATAGCCCTGATCCCAAATGAAGGCACAAATCCGGATGAAGCACCCCACCATTGGTTTGGGGCTGAAGTGAATACAACATACCCACAAAGCACAATGCAGAAACAGGTGGCAACACATTTTTGCTTAAGTTTTCACAATAAGGAAGTAATCTCGGCCCCATACAATGCAAAGTTTAAAACATGCAGTGAGTGGGTTAGGACAGTGAGGAGACATCAGTATTAAAGATAAACAGTGGGAGTGACTGCCTTCGAGGCTTTGTGTGGAGCTTGGAGCTACCCGACAACAATGTTTGAAATGTCTACATTTCTGAATGTGGTGGATGTAATTATATTATTTTAATTGAAGAAAGTCTATAAATTGTCTGTCAGGCTACATTGGGCAGAGCAATCAAAGTTTCGAAGCAGGGTGCAGAGTGAGAAGTGTTTTTTGGAAAACTGAAATGTTGGTCAGATGAATGTCAGTTTATGTCTGAAATATGCAGGGCTACCACAGTTCTGGAATAATGAGTTAGATTTTTTTTTAATGCCATCAATGCTGGTTTCTCTTGTTAATTGAGTTTTTCTGCGTCAGTTTTCTGAATGTTTGGGAACTGTTTAACAGTTTATGAAATTCAAAAAAGGTTTATTGGGGTTACTGATCAAACCTTAGTCAGGGGACACAGCATATCACCTCACGGCTAACCTTCAATTGACGTATCTCTGGCATTAGAGAGAAAAGCTGCAACTGAGAAGGAAGATTTTCCCAAATGTGTAAAGGTTATAAAATTGGAGCGGATCAACAAAGAACCAGAGGCAATTCGATTTTTCTCCAAAGTAGGAAGCTAATAATCTGGAATGCATGACCCCAAACGATTGTAGAAACTGACTCAATTGCAACTTTCAAAAGGTAATTTGGGTTTTTCTTTGTGCCCATGGCGAAAATAAACTGTTTTCTTGCTCACGTAAATAAATGCTTCAATGAAATAATTCCAGCAATAAGCTTTTGAGTTTGAAAAGAAAGATGAGCCATACTTGCCTTGGATTTTTAAACATGAGTTTAGAAACATAAGAAACATGACACCTTTCAAAGCTGCTATCGACGCTCATGACACAGGAGTTGGAGCTGTACTGCTACAGGAAGATAAGGATGGGATTGAACTGCCAGGTGGTTACTTTACAAAGAAACTCAACACCCTCCAGAGAAAAAACTCTATGTTCGAAAGAGAATTATTGAGTTTGGTACTGGCCTTACAACATTTTAATGTGGATATCACAGACAATGTGTCAGAGACGGTTATACACATGGATCACAATCCTCTTTCATTCTTGGAAAGCTTTAAAGAAAAGACTAAGAGACTATTTCATTGGGGTGTTATGTGACAGATTTTAATTAATAAATCGTACATTTTGTGGGTCACAAGAATGTAATCACAGATGCGGTATCGCGGATTTAACTAATAATGTATTGGTGTCTATTCAATGTTTTATATATATATATATGGGAAGAAGTTAATATGAATTTCGGTTAAAGTCATATGTATATCACGGTAATGTGGTTCAGAAATAGAGAAAACAATGAAGCCAACTTTTCCTTATGATGGTTCATTTTTTTCTTAAGGGGAGATGTTATGAAGATGTAGGTCTGTCCTGTACCTTTAAGAGAGAGAGGAAGCTCGCAAGGCCTGACTGAAAGCACAGAGTGTCTTGAACAATTTAAAAATGTAACACTTGGTTGAAACAAATAGCTGTAGTTGCATTGCCATGGAACAAAAACAAATTCAAATTCGGCCAATCAGTTTAAACTCTGGCCCAGATACCAAAATCCAATCGAATATGAATTTAGTGTATTGATAACATTACACCAATGAAATGATCCAATGTTTTGGGGCATAAAACCAGACATTTTGAACATTTAGGGGGAGCACTGCCATGAACCCCAACAAGAATAGACTGCTCATCGAATCGCTCTCTGAAAAGTACCTGTCCGTAACAAACGCTGTGCAGGAGAAGACTGAAGAAAAAACGCCTAAACAGAGGGAAGTCTACAAAGGAGAATCGACAAAGCTGACTGGATTTGAAATGTAACTTTTTTTTAAAAACTTCATCGAGTTTTTTTTTTATCAGCCCAGTATTGTGGACTGGGAGGTAAAAGATAGGTTTAAGAAAAAGGGAGTTGTGAATAGTTGTCTAATGTTCTCTGTTGAACTTAAAGAATAAAATTGTGAATTTTTATTTTAAATAGTGAAAACTGAGGTGGTCCTTTGCCTCTTGAAATTTAACAGGTTACAGCAAAAGGTGAGCATCTCCGTGTGTCAGGTTTAAATTAACAGAGGGGTTTATCCCGTGTCATAACACCCTGCTGACTCCATCTGCGGGAAGTGCACCCAACTGCAGCTCCTTGAAAAACGCTTTAGGGACGTGGAGCTGGAGCTGGATGAACTTTGGATCATTCAGGAAGCAGGGGAGTTAATGAGAGGAGTTACAGGGAGGTAGTTGCACCTCAGGTACAAGAAAAGGGCTGATGAGTTACAGTCAGGGGATGGAAAGGGAACCAGCATTGCAGTGCAGGGGTCCCCTGTGGCAGTTCTCCTCAATAACAAGCAGAGCATTTTGGATATTGTTGGGGGGGACGACTTACCAGGGGTACAGGTATCTGACACAGTCTGTCCCTATTGCTCAGAAGGGAGGGGGAGGATGAGCAAAGCATTAGTCATTAGGGACTCAATTGTTACGGAGAAAGGCAGGAGGTTCTGTGGGAACGAGAGAGACTCATGGTTGGAGTCTCCCAGGTGCCAGGGCTCGTGATAGCTCGGATCATATTTTCAGAATCATCGAATCATAGAATTCCTACAGTGTGGAATCAGGCCCTTCTATCCAACAAGTCCACATCGATCCTCCGAAGAGTAACCCACCCAGACCCATTCCCTTACCCTATTATCCTATATTTACCCCTGACTAATGCACCTAACCTATACATCCCTGAAAACTATGGCCAAATTAGCATGGCCAATTCACCTAACCTGCACATTTTGGATTGTGGGAGGAAACTGGAGCACCTGGAGGAAACCCATGCAGACACAGAGAGAATGTACAACTCCACACAGACCATCGCCCAAGGCTGGAATCGAACCCGGACCCTGAGTGCTGTGAGGTGACAGTGCTAACCACAAAGTCACTGTGCCACCCAGAAGCACCCTTGAGGGTGACGGGGAGCAACCCCAGGGTGTGGTCTACAGAGGCACTAATGACATTGGTAGGGAAAGGGGTGGGGACTTAAGGCAGAAATTCAGGGTGCTAGGATGGAAGCTTGGAGCTAGAACAAACAGAGTTGTTATCTCTGGTTTGTTGCCCGTGCCAAGTGCTGGCGAGGCAAGGTATAGGGAGAGAGAGGAGTTGAACACGTGGCTACAGGAATGATACAGGAGGCCTAGATAATTGGGGCTCATTCTGGGGTAGGTGGGACCTCTACAAACAGGATGGTCTACGCCTGAACCAGAGGGGTTCCAAAATCCTTGGTGGGGAACTTTAATATTGTTCTTCGGGAGGGTTGAAACCAATTCAGCCAGGGAATGGGAACCGAAATTGTAGTTACAGTATCCACGAGGGTGAGAATAGTGAGGTTAGAAATATGGTTTCATGGTTGCAAGAGTGCACCAGCCAGCAGGAAAATGGTTTCAATGTCGGGAGCATCAGAATAAGGCGGGTGGACTTGCAGGATGGGTTGGTATCTGGAACTTCGATGTTGTGGCCGTTTCAGAGACATGGATAGAACAGGCACAGGAACGGTTGTTGCAGGTTCTGGGGTTCAGATGTTTCAGTAACAACAGGGAAGATGGTAAAAGAGGGGGAGGTGTGGCGATGTTAGTCAAGGACAGTATTATGGTGGCAGAAAGGACATTTGAGGACTCATCTACTGAGGTAGAATGGTCTGAGGTTTGAAACAGGAAAGGAGAGGTCACCCTGTTGGGCGCTGTCTATGGGCCTCTGAATGGTTCCAGAGATGTCAAGGAAAGGAAAGGAAAGATGTCAAGGAAAGAAGGCATTTGCTGTGTTAGGTTTTATTGGGAGAGGGATTAGGTTTTGGAGCCACAAGGCCAGGTTGCAGCTGTCCAAAACTCTGGAGCGACTGCACTTAGAGTATTGTTTCCATTCTGGTCACTGCATTGTAGGAAGGATGTGAAACCTTTGGAAAGGTTTCAGAGAAGATTTACTAGGATTGCCTGCTGTGGAGGGAAGGTCTTAGGAGGAAAGGCTGAGGGACTTGAGGCTGTTTTCATTAGAAACAAGAAGGTTGCGAGGTGACCTAATTGAGACATATAAGATAATCAGAGGGTTAGATAAGGTAGACAGTGAGGGCCTTTTTCCTCAGATGGCAATGGCTCATACGAGGGGACATAGCTCTAAATTGAGGGGTGATAGATATAGGACAGATGTCCGAGGTAGTTTCTTCACTCAGAGAGTAGTTGGGCCATGGAAAACCCTGCCTGCAACAGTAGTATACTCACCAACATCGAGGGCTGAAGGACCTGTCCTGCGCTGTAATGTTCTGTTTTCTATGTTTAGTGTGAGGAATTGAATGGAAACAAAGTATGTTATTGTTGAAAATAAATGTGCAAAAGACACAGAGTCCTGACACTATGCTATTTCCTCTTTTAAACTTCTCATATTTTTGTGAATTTGCCCAGATGTGTGACTCAGAGTATTCAGTGAGGAAGAGTGGACAGGAGCCTGTTGTTGCATTTCCCTCTCTGGCCTGCAGTGAGAGATTACATTCCTGCCTCAGGTAACTGTCTGTGTGGGGTTTGCACATTCTCCCCGTGCCTGCGTGGGTTTCATCAGGGTGCTTCAGTTTCCCCCCACAATCCAAAGATGTGCGGGTCAGATGAATTGGTAATGCTAAATTGCCCACAGTGTTAGGTGCATTAGTCAGCGGTAAATATAGGGGAATGGGTCTGGGTGGGTTACTCTTCAGAGGGTCAGTGTGGACTTGTTGGGCCAAATGGCCTTCTTCCATACTCTGAGGAATCTGATCTCATCTCATCTAACACTCACCTTACTCCATATCATTTATTTTTCTACCCACTTCACTCACTGAGAACAGATTACTTGATATGAATGTTGCTTTTGTGCATATCTAATTCATCTTTTGGTTTTGCTTTTGTTGTCCCACTTCCTACTAATTGTTGCTGATTACTAACAGCACTTTACACTGGCTTTACATCTCCAGTCTCTGTCATTTTGCCCCTCAGATGGAGTCAGGCCTTGCCCATTTGGAAAGGAGGGTTATCATGTTGCTGCTCCTCCTTCTCCTTTCGGTCCATTCCTCACGTGGACTCCTCGTTCCATTATCTGCTGCACCTAATGTTGGCCCTCAGTTACTTGGATTGATTCACTATTTGAAGTATTATTCTAACTGGATATGTCATGGCATACTTTAACTGGTCTCTGAATTGTTTCTGTGTCACCACATAAATAAGGGCATTTGTGCAGCAACTTAAGTTCCTCAGCATATATCCAATCTGAACAAAGAGACCAAAAGAAACAGAATCCAAGGAATAACCAGCATTAAAGAAATATAAAATGTGCAACAACCAGAGAAGTATGAAGCTGGCAGATATGGCAAAGAGTAAAATCACAGAATTCTTCCTGCTCTCTACCTCTGGATCATTCTCTGTTTTTCTCTGACCTCTCAGTTCCTTCCGCACCTTAATGGCCTCGAAGATATGTCTGACAGTCAGAATGTTGATAAAGACAATAAAAGTGAATGGGAACATTGGTGTTAAAAAGGTCTCAAAATATCTAAAACCTACCCACCGAGGGTCACTATAATAACCAGGCCTGATATAACAGTACCATGGAACATTGTTGATAATCTTTCCAGGGTAATACACAAAGGAGTTGGGAATGTTCTTTAAACAAAAGAAGATGCAGATTGTTGCGAGAACCCTGGTTGCAGTTTTCCCTGTGCAATACTTAGTTTTCATCTCATGTAAACAAATGGCAACAAATCGATCAAAGGAAAAAGCAATGGTGAACCACGCAGAACAATCAATGCTCAAGCGGTTGAGGACATAGAGAACAGTACAAACAGGAGTGATTTGCAGGAAACACAGTGGATAATAATAACGTTGAAATCGGTGAAGGATGATACAAAAAATAATGAACAGTAGATCTGATGTTGTCATGGCCACCAGATAGCGAGTGCTGCATGTAGAAAGGCCACATTTGCCCCGAGCTAAGATTATAATCGCCACTAGACTTACTGTAAGAGAAAGGAAAAAATAGCTTTTAAGTTATTGATCAAACATTCTTTGTGCCTGAGCCTAGACTGTAGATAATGACACAAAGATAATTGTTGTTCCATGTTATATGAAGTTTAAAGAATCTGAACCACATCAGCAAACACTCTCTAAATGAATCATTTGCACGTTTAAAGGACATAGGGAAGAACATGAGTAGCAGATTACTCACAGAAACACAGTCATGTACTCAAGGTGGTTTTGGTTCAGCAGCAGCTTTACAGGTTAATCTAATTGGCTGACATTTCCCATAAGCCCACCTGGGATCAGGAAAACAAAGAATAGCAGATACCTAACATGAACATTGATCGCAAAATTTCTGTATTTGGTTTTGGAGTCTGTTTAGTTTGCCTCTAGAGTTCTATATCCGCACTGTATGAACTGCAGGACAGGGCACTGAATAACCCCACAGTGTCCAGGAAGGATGGCTCTATAATATGGATGAACAAATGATAGGGCATTGAGTCCCTCCCTCGTGCACAGGACTGAACATCCTGATGATCTGAACCATGAAGGCAATTCAGCAGTGAATCCAATCACATTGTGGTGAGTATCCAACCTGGTACAATCAGAAAAACTTCAACATTTGTCCTAACCCCCCCTCTCCCCCACCTGTCCACGATGGTACAGCACAGCCTTCAGCAAATAAAACCTGAATTCATGCAACATTGGTCACTGTAACTGTCCTGAAGAAGTGTCCTGCCTGAAACCTTGGCTCCCTTCCTCCTGAGATGCTGCCTGACCTGCTGTGCCTTTTCCAGCACCACGCTCTATCTGCAGCCCCCATTGTCTCCATATTCCTCATGACCTGCTGAACCCACCCATTGCCCTGTTGTCTCTGGGCTCCCATTTGGAGTGAGCTGTCTGAACAAGATCCACCAACACAATCCCTTTCCATCAAGGATTGGGAAACACCAGGTGTCACTGCGAGGTGGGTTGTTACAAAACCCATCTGACCGATAGCAGGCTGTGAACTACCACAGAGAGAGGGTGGTCTTCCAAAACCCTTTTTAGACCAGCCAGGGCCAGTGCTCAGCCAAACTCCATCAATGTGGCCTCCATCAATTGCACATTACTGAGGAGCCTCCGAACTGACAAACTATTCACTTTAAACTCAGTCAGTGAGGACACTATTATCTGACAGTGGGATTTGCCTTCCTAAATGGAAATATATTATTATCAATTGTTGATAGAACATAGAACATAGAACATTACAGCGCAGGACAGGTCCTTCGGCCCTCGATGTTGCGCCGCCCTGCCATACTAATCTGAAGCCCATCCCACCTACACTATTCCATGTACATCCATTTGCCTGTCCAATGACGACTTAAATGCAATTAAACTTGGCAAATCTACTACCGTTGCAGGCAAAGCATTCCATACCCTTACTACTCTCTGAGTAAAGAAACTACCTCTGACATCTGTCTTATACCTATCTCCCCTCACTTTAAAGTTGTGTCCCCTCATGTTTGCCGTTCCCATACTTGGAAAAAGGCTCTCCCTGTCCACCCTATCTAACCCTCTGATTATCTTGTATGTCTCTATTAAGTCACCTCTCAATCTTCTTCTCTCTAACGAGAACAGCCTCAAGGCCCTCAGCCTTTCCTCATAAGACATTCCTTCCATACCAGGCAACATCCTAGGAAATCTCCTCTGCACCCTTTCCAAAGCTTCCACATCCTCCTTACAATGCGGTGACCAGAACTGTACGCAATAATCCAAGTGTGGCCGTACCAGAGCTTTGTACAGCTGCAGAATAACCTCCTGGTTCCGGAACTCAATCCCCCTATTAATAGAGGCCAAAACACTGTATGCCTTCTTAACAACCCTGTAAATCTGGGTGACAACTTTCAGGGATCTGCATCCATGGACACTGAGATCTCTCTGCTCATCTGCACTCTCAAGAAGCTTACCATGAGCCCAGTACTTTGCATTCCGATTACTCCATCCAAAGTGTATCACCTCACACTTGTCCACATTAAACTCCATTTGCCACCTCTCAGCCCAGCTCTGCATCCTATCTATGGCTCTCTGCAACCTACTACATCCTTCATCACTATCCACAACTCCACCGACCTTAGTGTCGTCCACAAATTTACTAACCCACCCTTCTAAGCCCTCATCCAGGTCATTTATGAAAATGATGAACAGCAGTGGACTCAACACTGACCCTTGCGGTACACCGCTCGTAACTGGACACCAAGATGAACATGTTCCATCAACTACAATCCTCTGTTTTCTTTCAGCAAGCCAATTACTGATCCAAACTGCTATGTCTCCCACAATCCCATTCCTATGCATTTTGTATAATAGCCTACTGTGGGGAACCTTATTGAACGCCTCGCTGAAATTCATATACATCACATCAACCGGTTTACTCTCATCTACCTGTTTGGTCACTTTGTCAAAAAGTCAATAAGATTTGTTAGGCATGACCTATCCTTCACAAAACCGTGCTGACTGTCCCTGATCAGATTATCCTTTTCTAGATGGTTATAAATCCTATCTCTTATAACCTTTTCCAACACTTTACCAGCAACTGAAGTGAGACTCATTCGTCTGTAATTACTAGGGTTGTCTCTACTACCCTTTTTGAACAAGGGAACCACATTTGCTATCCTCCAGTCCTCAGGCACTATTCCTGTAGACAATGATGATTTGAAGATCAATGTCAAAGGCTCGGCAATCTCTTCCCTTGCTTTCTCGAGGATTCTAGGATAGATCCCATCCAGCCCAGGGGACTTGTCTATTTTCACACTCTGCAGTATTTCTAATATCGCTTCATTGTGAACCTCAATCTCTTCTAGTCTAGATGCAAGTATCTCTTTATTTTCCTCGTCAACATTTTCATTTTCTATAGTGAACACTGTCGAAAAATATTTATTTAGTGCTTCCCCTGTCTCCTCTGAGTCCACACGCAACTTCCCACCATGATCCTTGATTGGCCCTAATTTAACTCTCATCATTCTTTTATTCCTGACATACCTGTGGAAAGCCTTAGGGTTAAGCCTGATCCTATCCGCCAACACCTTCTCATGTCCCCTCCAGGCTCTTCTGAGCTCTCTTTGTAGGGTTTTTCCTGACTTCCTTTTAACCCTCAAGCACTCTAACTGAGTTTTCACATTTTGTCCTAACATAAGCTTTCTTCTTCTTGACCAGGGATTCCAATTCCTTAGTAAACCACAACTCACGCGTTCTATATCTTCCTCCCTGCCTGACAGGTACATACTTATCTAGGACACACAGGAGCTTTTCCTTGAATAAGCTCCACATTTTTAATGTGATCATCCCCTTCAGTTTCCTTCCCCATTCTATGCTTCCTAAATCTTTCCTAATTGCATCGTAATTTCCCTTCCCCCAGCCGTAACTCTTGCTTGGTGGAGTACACCTATCCCTTTCCATCACTAAAGTAAACCTGACAGAATTGTGATCACTGTTTCCAAATCTAACACCTGGCCAGGCTTGTTACGCAGTACTAAATCTAAAGTGGCTTCGCCCCTTGTAGGCCTGTCTACATACTGTGTCAGGAAGCCCTCCTGCACACACTGGACAAAAACGACCCATCTATAGTACTCGTACTGTAGTGATCCCAGTCAATATTTGGATAGTTGAAATCCCCCATGACAACGACCCTGCCTCTCTCACTCCTATCGAGAATCATCTTTGCTATCCTTCCCTCTACATCTCTGGGACTATTCGGAGGTCTATAGAAAACTCCCAGCATGGTGACCTCTCCTTTCCTGTTTCTAACCTCAGCCCATACTACCTCAGTTAACGAGTCCACAAACATCTTTTCTACAATTGTAATATTGTCCCTGACCAACAATGTCACACCTCCCCCTCTTTTATCATCTTCTCTGTTCTTACTGAAACATCTGAATCCCTGAACATGCAACAGCCATTCCTGTCCCTGCTCTATCCATGTCTCCATAATGGCCACAACATTGAAGTCCCAGCTACCAATCCACGCTGCCAGTTCACCCACTTTATTTCGGATGCTCCTCGCATTGAAGTACACACACTTCACTTGCCAGGTTCTCACTTGCCAGTGTCAGATACTTGATTTGAGAACTCCCTACTCTCATCCTCTTCTGCACCTGTCCTACAATTTTGGGTCCCATCCCCCTGTTGTGTTAGTTTAAATCCACCTTAATAGCTTTAGCGAATTTCCCACCTAGGATATTGGTACCCCTCTGGTTTAGATGAAGACCATCCTGCTTGTAGAGGTCCCACCAAGCCCAGAAACAGCTCCAATTATCCAAGGACCCAAAACTCTCCCTCCTGCACTATACCTGGGGCCACGTGTTCAACTCCTTTCTCTCCCTATTACTCACCTCACTGGCACGTGCCACGGGCAGCAAACCAGAGAAAACAACTCTGTTCGTCCTAGCCCTAAGCTTCCATCCTATATCCCTGAATTTCTGCCTTAAAACCCCATCTCTCTTCCAACCTATGTTGTTGGTGCCAATGTGGACCACGACTTGGGGCTGCTCTCCCTCCCCCGAAGGATCCCAAAAACATGATCAGAGACATCACGGACCCTGGCACCCAGGAGGCAACACACCAATCGTGAGTCTCTCTTGTCCCCCAGAACCTCCTATCTGTCCCCTAATTATCGAGTCCCCAATAACTACTCTGCTCCTCTTCCCCCCTCCCTTCTGAGCAGCAGCAGGTGCCCAACAGCTTTCCCCTGGTAAGTCATTCCTCACCTTCCCCCCCCCCCACCCCACCCACCACCACCACCACCAACAGTATCCAAAACGGTATACTTATTGTTGAGGGGAATAGCTACAGGAATAAGGATAATTCAATGCAGAGTTTTATATGAGCTAAAGTTGTTACAAGACTTACCAGGAACACCAATGACAGCGAGGATGGTGTCAAACACCTGATCCACCCTTTCCCTGAGAAGATGCATTTCGTTGTTTGTGACACAACCTTTCCCTTCCTGCTGCTGGCAATCTGTTGGAATTGGAGAATTCTCTCGGAGATGAAGCTGACACAGTTCCAGAGACTTTATTTTATATTGTGTGGTATCTCCACTGGGAAACTGTGATTATATCTTCAAATTTTTAATATAATTTTTAACAAACAAGTTACGACAACAGGTTTATTTTAATGATGTGATTGCATTGAGATTTGCGTCTGGATTTGAATACCCCAAAGACTGGATTAATCTGATCCTGTTAGGTCTCAAATGTTCATTCCAATTTGTCTTCAACAACAATACTTATAATATTTCACTCACTATCAGTCCCATCAGGATCTGAATATCTTTTTGATATTCTTTTCAGTGATGATCTTCATTCTGCTGAGGTTATTCAGTCATTTAATACCTCATGTTGGAGAGCTCCTTGAGAGCTGTTCTACTGCACACTGTTATCCCACAGCTTTCCGTGTTAATCCAGTTACACATTGATTTGGGAAATTCTATCTGTGGATGAACACTCTAACACAGAACCTGAAGCTGATACCGACCACACCAACAGCTGGAACTTCCACTCGGTCACATTTTCTCAAAACAAAGACAAAACAAAAATCAGAATCTTACATTCAAATTGATGGCATCGTACAGGATAAATGTCCCCTTTGGGCCAAAATTACACTAAAAGCAATACAAGTCTCTCTCCCCAGCACTTAGTCCACAGTGTTGAATGTTATGACCTTTCAGTGTTTGTCCAAATACTTTGTGAAGGTTTTGAGGATTTCTCCCACAATTCCGCTCCTGGACAATGCAGCACAGGCCCCTACCACCCTCTGGGTGGCATGTCCCTTCTAAACCCTTCGCTTTTCAGCTTAAAATTACACCACCTTGTTAATTGCCCTCTGATTAAGGGGGAAAACTGCTTACCATTCACCCTATCCACATCCCCCTTGGTCTTATATACCCCGATCTCTGCTCTAAAGAAAGCAGCCTGAGCTTATCCAGCCTCCCCCCTTCACAGCGAAACTGCTGCAGCCCAAGCCATGTTCTGGTAAATGTCCTTTCCCCTCCCTCCAGTG
Organism: Hemiscyllium ocellatum; assembly: GCF_020745735.1. Classification (NCBI taxonomy): domain Eukaryota; kingdom Metazoa; phylum Chordata; class Chondrichthyes; order Orectolobiformes; family Hemiscylliidae; genus Hemiscyllium; species Hemiscyllium ocellatum. Next base: position 25,549,069 of record NC_083447.1, on the reverse strand, counting down.
CAATCACATCCATCCCATGGTGCAGTGACCAGAACTGCACACAATACTCCAACTGTGGCCTATCCAAATGGCTGCAGTGCTCCAACAGGACCCTCCCTGCTCTGATAATCTCTGCCTCAATATGTAAAGGCATGTTTCCGATCTGAGTCCCAGTGCAGAGGTCAGTGAGGGGAATCGAGTCCCAGTGCAAAGGCCAGTGAGGGGACTCGAGTCCCAGTGCAGAGGCCAGTGAGGGGAATCGAGTCCCAGTGCAGAGGCCAGTGAGGGGAATCGAGTCCCAGTGCAGAGGTCAGTGAGGGGAATCGAGTCCCAGTGCAGAGGCCAGTGAGGGGAATCGAGTCCCAGTGTGGAGGCCAGTGAGGGGACTCGAGTCCCGGTGCGGAGGCCAGTGAGGGGAATCGAGTCCCGGTGCGGAGGCCAGTGAGGGGAATCGAGTCCCAGTGCGGAGGCCAGTGAGGGGAATCGAGTCCCAGTGTGAGAATGTGTGTGTGTGTGTGCGTGTGTGTAATAAGTGTGTGCATGTGTGTGTATGTGTGGCCACACACACAGACAGACACACAAACACACACACAGACAGATAGACACACCCACACACAGACACGCACACACACACCCACACACAGACATGCACACACACACAGACATGCACACAAGCAGACACAGACAGACAGATACACACACACACTCACAGACATACTGACAAACACAGACACACACACACAGACATCCACACATACACACACACACACACACACTCACACAGACAGAGACAGACACACACACAGATACACCACAAAGACTCACACACACAGACGGAGATACACACTCACAGGCACTCAGACAAACACACACATACACAGTCTCACACACACACACACACACACACACACACCCACACGCACACACAGACACAGACACACACACATACACATAAACACACACACACAAATACCCCGATTCTCTGACTTCTCATTTCCCTTCCTTAACATTTCTGTTTATATTTCATGGGATAGACGAGCCACCAATGTCCACTATAAACACCTCGTCTATACATCCTCACATCCTGTATCCTGCAAAGACTATATTCCATTATCCAACTTCCTCTATCTCCATCACATCTGTTCCGATGATGACAACTTTGCCACCATCCCCCTTAACAAAGAGTTCCCCAGCTCGGTTGTTGACAGGGTCCTCAGCAGGTCCAACCTATCTCCTGTACTTCAGTCCTCACCCCTTCTCTTCCCTCTCCAACAGAGATAGGGTTCCCATTGTCCTTACCTACCATCCCACCAAAAACCATATCCAGAGGATCATTAGCCACCATCTCCAGCGAGATGCCACCACCAGACACGCTCCGGGTAAGTTGAAGTCATCAGTTGAAAAAAAATCAGGAAGAAGGGAAAAAGGAGAAAAAAAAGAAGAAAGAAATGGAAAAAAGGAACAGGTGGAGCAGAGGAGTTCTGGCTGGAGCATCTTACTCTGCCGCCATTTTGGATCTGCACAAAAAGCTGACATGTTCCCAACTACCATCAGGCCTGAGGAAGGGCCAGTCGATCCCAAACATTAACTCTGATTTCTCTCCACAGATGCTGCAGACCTGCTGAGCTTTTCCAGCAATTTCTGTTTTTATTGCTGATTTACAGCATCTGCAGTTCGTTCAGGTTTTATTTCATGATCAGACCTTGCCTCTCAGAATGGAGATTAATTCTTTGTGTCAGAATTTTCTCTCATAGTTGCCCTGACACTGATGAACACTCACTGCTCTGTTATTCCTGGTCAATCCCTACCACTGTTCTTGAAAAGTGGAAACTGCCCTCCAATACCCTGGCACCTTCTCTGTGGCCGGAGAAGAATTAAAGATTTGGGTCAGAGTCCCTGTAAATTCCTCCCTTGTCTCCTTGGATACAACTCCTCCAGACCTTGGGGGTCTATCTATATTTAAGCTCCCCCAAACTGAGGATATCTGCTCACATCATATATAAATCAGCTGAAGAGAAGCTGAGAACGATGTTTATTTTGGAGTTTTCCTTCCCAATGCTATTCCCATCCTAGATGGGGCAAAATGTGCTCAAAGAGTAATAGAGTCATTGAGATGTACAGCATGGAAACAGACCCTTCGGTCCAACCCGTCCATGCCAACCAGAGATCTCAACCCAATCTAGCTTCACCTGCCAGCACCAGGCCCATATCCCTCCAAACCCTTCATAACCATATACCCATCCTGATGCCTTTTAAATGTTGCAATTGTACCAGCCTCTACCACTTCCTCTGGCAGCTCATTCCATACAGGTACCACCCTCTGTGTGAAAACGTTGCCCCTTAGGTCTCTTTTATATCTTTCCCCTCTCATCCTAATCCTATGCCCTCTAGTGCTGGACTCCCCGACCCCAGGGAAGAGACTTTGTCTATTTATCCTATCCATACCCCTCGTGATTTTATAAACCTCTATAAGGTCACCCCTCAGCCTCCGACACTCCAGGGAAAACAGCCCCAACCTGTTTAACTCAAATCCTCCAACCCTGGCAACATTCTTATAATTTTTTTCTGAACACTTTCAAGTTTCACAACATCTTTCCGATAGGAAGGAGACTAGAATTGCATGCAATATTCCAACAGTGGCCTAACCAATGTCCTGTACAGCCGCAATATGACCTCCCCAATCCTGTTCTCAATACTCTGACCAATAAAGGAAAGCATACCAAACGCCATCTTCACTATCCTATCTACCTGCGACTCCACTTTCAAGGAGCTAAGAACCTACACTCCAAGGTCTCTTTGTTCAGCAACCCTCCCTAGGACCTTACCATTAAGTGTATAAGTCCTGCTAAGATTTGCTTTCCCAAAATGCAGCATCTTGCATTTATCTCAATTAAAGTCCATCTGCCACTTCTCAGCCCATTGGCCCATCTGGTCAAGATCCCGTTTTAATCTGAGGTAACCCTCTTCATGGTCCACTACACCTCCCATTTTGGTGTCATGTGCAAACGTACTAACTATACCTCACATCCAAGTCAGTTACATAAATGACGAAAAGTAGTGGACCGAGCTGTGGCACTCCACTGGTCACAGGCCTCTGCAAAATAACCCTCCACCATCATCCTCTGCCTTGGTTTTGAATTCCAATTCTTCAAATAAACACATTCCAAAATTGTGTCAGACTAAGGGAAAGATAGTGTTGTTAATAAACTAGCATAATGCAGAAGAATGTCAGGTATTTTACACACATCATGGTCTCCATCCTACAGAAAGGAGATTGTGAAACCTGAAAGGGTTCAGGATGGATTTACAAGAATGTTACCAGAGTTGGAGGTTTTGAGCTGTGGGGAGAGGCTGAATAGGCCTGGCTGTTTTCCCCGGAGTGTTGGAGGCTGAGGGGTGACCTTACAAAGATTTATAAAAACATGAAGGGCATGGATAGGGTAAATAGACAAGGTCTTTTCCCTGGGTTGGGGGAATCAAGAGCTAGGGGGCATAGATTTAGTATGAGAGGGAAAAGATTTAAAAGGGACTTAAGGGGCAACATTTTCGAGCAAAGGTTGGTGTGGGTATGGAATGAGCTGCCAGAGGAAGTGGTGAAGGCTGGTACCATTACAACATTTAAAAGCCATCTGGGTGGGTGTATGAACGTCCAGATTACAGAGGAGGAAGTGCTGGATGTCTTGGAACAGTTAAAGGTGGATAAAACCCCAGGACTTGATCAGGTGTACACGAGAACTCTGTGGGAAGCTAGAGAAGTGATTGCTGGGCCTCTTTCTGAGATATTTGTATCATCAATAGTCACAGGTGAGGTACTGGAAGACTGGAGGTTGGCAAACGTGGTGTCACTGTTTAAGAAGGGTGGTAAGGACAAGCCAGGGAACTATAGACCAGTGAGCCTGACCTTAGTGGTGGGCAAGTTGTTGGAGGGAATCCTGAGGGACAGGATGTACATGTATTTGGAAAGGCAAGGACTGATTAGGGATAGTCAACATGGCTTTGTGCGTGGGAAATCATGTCTCACAAACTTGATTGAGTTTTTTGAAGAAGTAACAAAGAAGATTGATGAGCGCAGAGCAGTAGATGTGATCTATATGGACTTCAGTAAGGCGTTTGACAAGGTTCCCCATGGGAGACTGATTAGCAAGGTTAGATCTCATGGAATACAGGGAGAACTAGCCATTTGGATACAGAACTGGCTTAAAGGTAGAAGACAGAGGGTTGTGGTGGAGGGTTGTTTTTCAGACTGGAGGCCTGTGACCAGTGGAGCGCTACAAGGATCGGTGCTGGGTCCTCTACTTTTTGTCATTTACATAAATAATTTGGACGCGAGCATAAGGGGTACAGTTAGTAAGTTAGCAGATGACATCAAAATTGACAGTGTAGTGAGCAGCGAAGAGGGTTACCTCAGATTACAACAGGAACTGGACCAGATGGGCCATGGGCTGAGAAGTGGCAGATGGAGTTTAATTCAGATAACTGCGAGGTGCTGCATTTTGGGAAAGCAAATCCTGGCAGGACTTATACACTTAATGGTAAGTCCTAGGGAGTGTTACTGAACAAAGAGACCTTGAAGTGCAGGTTCATAGCTCCTTAAAAGTGGTGTCGCAGGTAGATAGGATATTGAAGAAGCCATTTGGTATCCTTTCCTTTATTGGTCAGAGTATTGAGTACAGGAGTTGGGAGGTCATGTTGTGGCTGTACAGGATATTGGGTAGGCCATTGTTGGAATATTGCATGCAATTCTGGTCTCCTTCCTATTGGAAAGATGTTGTGAAACTTGAAAGGTGTCAGAAAAGATTTACAATGGTGTTGCCAGAGTTGGAGGATCTGAGCTAGAGGGAGAGACTGAACAGGCTGGGGCAGTTTTCCCTGGAGTGTCGGAAGCTGAGGGGTGACCTTATAGAGGTTTATAAAATTATGAGGGGCATGGATAGGATAAATAGACAAACTCTTTTCCCTGGTGTTGGGGAGTCCAGAACTAGAGAGCATAGGTTTAGGGTCAGAGGGGAAAGATATAAAAGAGAGCTAAGGGGTAACTTTTTCACACAGAGGCTGGTTCGGGTATGGAATGAGCTGCCAGAGGAAGTGGTGGAGGCTGGTGCAATTGCAACATTTAAGAGGCATTTGGATGGGTATATGAATAGGAAGGGTTTGGAGGGATATGGGCCGGGTGCTGGCAGGTGGGATGAGATTGGGTTGGGATATCTGATCGGCATGGATGGGTTGGACCAAAAGGTCTGTTTCCATGCTGTACATCTCTATGACTCGATGAATAGGAAGGGCTTAGAGGGATATGGGACTAGTGCTGGCAAATGGGACGAGGTTAGTTTGTGATACTTGCTCAGCCTGGATGAGTTGGACACACTGTCTCTATTTCTGTTTTCTAGGAAACAAATAATGATAAATTAATATGACACTCAATGATAAATAATAAAACTTAAACCTTTATTTTGTAATTGGGTTAGAAATGACAAGTTGGATTCTAAATGAGCCAGGAGGCCAGCCATCGAATTGACTCATATTCAGATACTTCCCAACTATTATCATGGACCCGGGTCAAATCCTATCAATGACAGATGGCAGAACTTCAACTGAAACATGTGGAATTATTCCTCTAATCTGACTATGAAACTCTTGTCAATTGTTGTTAAAACCCATCTGGTTCTCTCATGCCCTTTAGGGATTAGGGCTGTCCTTGTCTTGTCTGGGCTACATGTGACTCCAGACCCACAGCAATTGGTGCGGTTGGTGGAGGTCAGCCATCTAAGTTCCAGGCCCTCACAGCAGGAGGTCCTCAAGATTGTGTCCCAGCCCTAACTATCTTTAGTGACTGTATAACTGACCTTCCCTCAGGCAGAATGTCATGAGTCTGAGAGTTCGCTAATACTCACACAATGTTCAGCAGCATTCTTCCCTCCTCAGATACTGAAGCACTCCATGTGGCTCTGCAGCAAGATCCTGGCAACTTCCAGACCCGGGCTGACAAATAACAATGAATATTCGGCCACACAAGTGCAAAACAATTACTGCCTTCAATCACCTAAATAATGCCTTTTGACATTCAATGGCTTTGCTGTTACTGAATCCCCTAACATCAACAACCTGGTTGTTACATTGAGCTGAAAATGAAACGGATTTACAATGTGGCTACAAGAGCAGCTCAGGGGGCAGGAACACTGCAGTGAGGGATGTACCTCATGGCTCCGAAAGCCTCTCCACCATCTCCAAGGCACACATCAGGAGTGTGATGGAATACTCCCCACTTGCCTGGATGGAAATATCTCCAAGGTCCCTCAGGAAATGGGATCCCAGCATGACCAAGCAGCCATATAAAAGCACAATGTTGCAGACACTCAAAATCCAACATGAAATCAGAAAGTTCTGGAGAAATTCAGCAAACCTGGCAACACCTGTGGAGAGAAATTTCGAGTTAACCTTTGGAGTCCAATATAACTCTTCTTCAGAACAGTGCTGACAAGGTGTCATGTCGGACTAGAAACATTCATTCTCTTTCTCTCTTCACAGTTACAACAGGCCTGCTGAGTTTCTCCAACATTTTCTCTTCTACGATGAAGTAATCAGTTTGATTGGCACCACATCTACAAACGTTCAGTCCGTCCACCAGTACTGTTCAGTAGCAGCATTGAGTGTCATTGACAATAAGCACTGCAGAATTTCACCAATGCTCCGTAGACATCATCTTCAACATCTATGGCCACTACCTTCCTAAAGACAAAGGCAGTAGATGCATGAGAACACCATGATCTGCATGTTCCCTTCCAAGGCACTCACCATCCTGACTTGGATTATATTCCTTCCGTAAAGTCCCTGAAGTCCCAGTGGACCATAGGGCTGCTCTCTCAGAGTCACAGTTGGTCGTGAGTTTAACCAGTGGAGGGGCGGGATTGAGAAGGTGGGAATTTCATGGTGATCTCAGCCAGTGTAGGGATTGAACCTGTGCTGTTAACATAGAACCTAGAACAGTACAGCACAGGACAGGCCCTTCAGCTCTTGATGTAGTGCCGACCTTTTTTACACCCTAAGTTCAAACTAAGTGACATATTTTCATTGTTCTATCTTCTATGTGTCTCTACAATTATCGGTTAAATGTCCCTAATGTATCTGACTCTATTCCCACCGCTGGCAGTGCATTCCACACACCCACCACGCTCTGTGTAAAGAATCGACCTCTAACATCTCCCCTAATCCTTCCTCTATTACCTTAAAACGATTCACCCTTGTGATAGCCATTTCCACCTCAGGAAAAAGTCTCTGGCTATCCACTCTTTCATTGCCTCTCATCATCTTTCACAACTCTATCATCCTTCTTTGCTCAAATAAGAAAAGCCCTAGCTCCCTCAACATTTCTTCATAAGACATGCCCTCCAGTTCAGGCATGCATCCTGATAAATCTTCACTGCACCCTTTCCAGAAGCTTCCATATCCTTCTTATCATGAGGCAACCAGAACTGAACACAATATTCCAAGTATGTTCTAACCAGGGATGTGTAGAGCTGCAGCATAACCTCATGGCTCTTAAACTCAATCCCCCTGCTAATGAAAGCAAACACGCCATACAGCTTCTTAACAACCCAACAACGTGGGTGACAACTTTGAGGGATCTATGGACATGGACCCCAAGATCCTTCTGTTCCTCCAAACAGCCAAGAATCCTGCCTTTAACCTGTATTCTACATTCAAATTTGACATCCAAAATGAATCATCTCACACTTTTCCAGGTTGAACTCCATCTGCCACTTATCAGCCCAGCTCTGCATCCTGGTAACACCCCATTGCAACCTACCACAGCCCTCCATACTGTTCACCACTGCACCAACCTTCATGTCATCAGCAAACTTGCTAACCCACCCTCCCACTTCCCCATCCAGATCATTTATAAAAATCACAAAGAGCGAAGGTGTCAGAACGGATCCCTGTGTGACACCATTGTTCACAAAGCTCCAGGCTGAATACTTTCTATTTCCCACCAGCCTCTGTCTTCCATGGGCAGCCAATTCTGTATCCTGATCGCCAAGGGGATTTCAGCAGCTTTGAGACACATCATTGAAACTTGTTCTGTGCCTGTCCGTGGAACGCCTGTGTTAGTAACTCTCTGCTGACCATGTATTCAGTAACATGAGGATTCCCCTCGACTGTTATTGATTTAGACCAGGCTTCTAACTTTGAGTTGAGTTGAGTTCTAAATTTGATTTAATTATACTTTCCTCAAGGTTGTGTTCTCAAATCATAAAATCCCTTCAGTGTGGAAGCAGGCCATTCAGTCCATCAATTCCACACTGACCCTCTGAAGAATAGGCCACCACCCCTAAACCTGTAACCCTGCATGTCCCATAGCAAATCCACTGAGCCTGCCCATCCCTGGACACAATAAGCAATATGGTGTGGCCAACCCACTTAACTTGCACATCTTTGGACTGTTTCACGAAATCCACTCAGACACAGGGAGAATGTGCAAACCCCACCCAGACAGTCCCCAAGGGTGGACTAGAACCTGAGTTCCTGGTGCTGTGAAGCAGCAGTGCTACCACTGAGCCACCATGCCACTCCAAAGCTGCAGTGGACATTCAGGAAGACCAGAGGATTTAGTGACCCACTCCTGATAAGTCATGGTGACTGTAGTTACAGCATCTGGATCTGTAACCTGACCAACAAAGCAGAAGCTGGAGAGAGAGGAAACTGTCTAAAATAGAATGAGGAGTCACAATCAGATCAGCCAAGATTTTATTGATTGGCCCACTCCTGCAACTCATTCATATATTTCTGTTTGGAAGAAGCCAATTACCTTTCTCTGCCAGGATAACATGCAGATCAGGAGTGAGTCACCTCCTTCCGTTCCTGGGGAACAGGATCCTGCGGGCTCACGAGCCTCCAGATTTCCCAGTGTACCAGTCTTGGTAAGGTATAGAATATACACATGTCCCTCCAAGGTGCAAACAGCAAAAGGAAAAGGTGACTCACGATGGTTAACAAACGCAGTTAAAGGAGGATATCCCTGAGACTGCTCAGATGGTGGGGCACCTCGGTACAAGGGAGGGTCCATGGAATGGGCCCAATCTTGAATTCTGGATGGACAGGAAGTTAGAAGTTCTTCGGGAAGTCCACCACATGCCTGAGTCACCTCGAGTGTATATGAGGTGTCACGGCCCAGTGCCTTGTCTGGAGGTAATGGATAGGTCCGATCGTGAACTGGAGATGGACTGATGCCTTTGCAGTCAATTGTGTCGACATTAACAGGCCTGCTCCTCTGCCATCCAACCCTGCATCCCAAGTTCTTTCCTTCCTCAGCCAGCACAATCCATGTTCAAGGAGGAACCTGTTCCTGAGCAGCGGTTCCCTGATGAGAGTCGATACTTCCATAGAGGGAGAGCTCCAGTGTGAGCCGACTGTATCCCAGACTGTGATCACGTCCAGGTAGAAGACAGGCAATTCCTGGGACAAGACCCGAGTCTGGGACCACTGCACCGGCAGAACACAACTACACGACGGCTGGAGGAGGAGCGCCTCATCTTCCGCCTGGGAACCCTCCAACCACAAGGTATGAATTCAGATTTCTCCAGCTTCCTCATTTCCCCTCCCCCCACCTTGTCTCAGTCGGTTCCCTCAACTCAGCACCGCCCTCCTAACCTGCAATCCTCTTCTGACCTCTCCGCCCCCACCCCACTCCGGCCTATCACCCTCACCTTGACCTCCTTCCATCTATCCCACCTCCATCGCCCCTCCCCCTAGTCCCTCCTCCCTACCTTTTATCTCAGCCTGCTTGGCTCTCTCTCTCTTATTCCTGATGAAGGGCTTATGCTCGAAACGTCGAATTCTCTATTCCTGAGATGCTGCCTAACCTGCTGTGCTTTGACCAGCAACACATTTGCAGCACTGCTCGGGAAGGAACTACATGTCCAAACAGAGGCCGCACACCTGTCAGAAGAAATACATGATCAGGGCCCACCATCTTGGAGGAGGCTCGACGGGAAGGTATCGCTGCAGGGTCTGAAGGTGGAAAGTTATGGGCACAAAGTCACACCAGCACCTGACCCCCCTCCTCAAGCAGGAGACCCAGAACCACAGCAGTGACCCGGTGTTACCCTCTAGGCCCAGAAAAACCCCAATGAGATTTATCTGGACGGGGTGGGTGACAAAGCTACTGGGAGGGGCCAATGTGACCAGTCAGTACCCAACATGGCAGCCACCAGCTGGTTTCTGGCCATCACTCATGCCCTGTAAGACAACATTCAGAGCAGTCCTGTCTTCTGTGCTGGGTGAGTGGTTACCTGGGTCACCAACATGGACCAATTTGCCAGCCAGGATTCCTCAGCTAGCCAACGATGGACTCCCAGGTCGAGGAGGTGAGTGGTAATTCCCCGTGAAGCACCACAGCTCATCTGGCAGGGCGTCCATCTGTCACCGTCCGACCAAATGGTCCAAGCACCTTGCTCCAGGTGATCCTTGCAGAGGACATTGCTGAGTGGACCTCCTTGCATTTTCCCGTCCTCCGCAGCTCTGTGAACATGAGGAGTGAGTCACCGGTGTACACCGAGAAAACCCAGCTTGAGTCCCAGTCCGTGTAGAGCCATACCTGAAAGCAGTTTAATGTAAACTATACAGGAGTGGGACCATGCAGAGAGAGGAAAACCGGCCCATACAGGGGACAGACCTGACCCACTGCTCTCCCAAAGCACAAGGCTACCTTCGGGGACCTGTTAACCTTTCCCGGACACTCTGCTGCAGTGTACAGAGTCAGGTCTGAGTGAACTGCACATTCCGAACACAAAAGCTCACAGTGTCCTGAGCAGATACTCTCGATCCACTCTGTTAAACATCTTTCCCTGATCAAAGGAGAGAAAGGTACGCAACAGGACAATCCTTTGGGAATAATCGATCACATTCCGTCCCAACTGGATGTTGTTGTGGATGATCCAGATCTTTATAAACAGAGATCCCCTTCTTAGATAACAGACTGGTGATGACCCTGCCCCAAGAAAGGACCATACATCCAGGACTCACACATTTTCACCTCCACCCCACCAGGACATCCCAGAATGCCCTGAGGAACTTCACGGGCAGCCCCTGGGGTCCTGTTGCTGTAAAAATGGTGGAGGGCACCAGTTAGTTCCTCCAAGCTCTGAGGGGCATTGAGTTTCTTGGCACCATTACAGCTGACCTGCGGCAGGTTGTCCCACAGAACCTTGTCAGCTTCCTCACTGGACAGATCCGGAGAGAACAGAACAGGAATAGACCCTGACTTGGGCCCTGGTGCCATCTTAATCTGAAACAAGGGATCATCGGCAGTTAGCAGCACAAGGCTAACTTGTTTCAAGCGAGTAGAAGAAATGGGAGCCGCGGTCAAGATACCAATGGAACTGGATTCACAAACTCATGTACACACTCCAGGACCCAAAGGGATCCAGACCCTGGGGCACAGCCTTCTGCTCTTCATGCACCATCCCATAGGGCCGGGTCCACGTCAGGCTGACCACAACATAACTCTGATCAAACACCTCCTTCTCCAACTCCATGATCCTGGATTTCCACCTTTGCATCGACACCCATGTGTACCCTGACAGAAGACATGGATGTGAGTCTTGCTGACATCCCTCAACGAGGGGAAGCTCCCCCTGCTTCCCTCTCCAGACAGTTCTGAAGTAGTGAAACAAGTCCCAGAACAGCTTGTCCCCCAACAGCAGGGTGTTGAAGTGTCAATACCCCAACCTCGCCCTGGCACGGAATGGATCGAGCTTCACTCACACCATGTTGTCACCGGAGATCACCTCCTGACACATCGAGGTCTTCAGAACAAAGAAGGTGTACGCCCTGAAAATGTACAAATGGTCAGTCCTGGACACTCCAACCCCAGGCCTCACAAAGTTGATGGCAATGGAATCCAGTGGACATTTCGCCAGGCATCTACCAAGTCTCTCAACTTGCCCATCGATGCTGAGCTCTTCTGGGTATCTCCACGGCCCCTCCTCCTGAGAGGGCAATTTAAATGTTCCCTGAGAAGGATGGGCTCCCCCTCACTGATGGAGGGAAGAAGACTAGAGGCTCCCTTGTCCTAGATGCTCATGCACCATCTAAGGTGCAGATACCTTCATGAAGTGAATCATTGAGCCTCTGAAATGAACCGTGAGTTGGAGCAGATGGCTGGGTCACCTTCTACCCTCAAGATCTCCAGAATGGGAAAAGACGCCAACAAGATAGCCAGCCCTCCAGAATTGGAGGCCAGTGACTCAGGAAGACCCTTCCCTACCACTCCAGGAGCCATGGAGCTTTTTCTCCTGATACAGTCGGGATTTATTGCCGGAGGCTTGCTGTGCAGATTCATTCCCTGAGGAGCGAAGGATATGATATCTGCGCTCGGCCTTCCTGCTGCCTTTGACATTGAGGCTAGCTATGAATGTGTTACCAGCAACAACAAAAGAATGAGAACTAACTTACTGAGTGGGGGAGGGACTCTTTTCCCCCTCCACACACAGAGGGCACTGCAAATGGAGGAACCATCTGCTCACTCACCGATTCATGATTGGTCGCTTGGGTGTTGGCAGCAGTCTTCAAGGCAGACCAGTTCCTACAGAGTAGTCCCACCTCCTTGCAGGCATGACACCGCACAGCCTTCACTGACCACAATGCCTGGTAAACAAAGATCTCCTTTAGACCAATCAGTACTGACACCATACCCGACATCATCTCCCCGAGCTGGTGAAGGTGCGATGGAAGTAAATCAAATGGAACAAAGGGCAGGATGTTCGTCAAAATGATCCTCTGGGAAATTACCTCCAGAGGGTCAACACGCACTAACATCCTAGTGACAGTAAGGCCCTTCTCCAGGGCGAGTTGCTCCACCTGCTCAGTCTTCAGGAAGAACACTGCCTTCCCCTACATCTTTGATGTAGTGACAATGGTGGGGGAACCAGACTAGCCCCACCAAGGCCGCTGACAGGTCTTAATGGTCACGTTGGGGTGCATGTGACATTTCTTCCTGAGCTGTTTTTTTTTAAATAAGGAAAAGATGACGACGCCCCGGGAGGGGCTGGTGGGGGAGGTGGAAGATGCATCCACCCCCATGTAGGAATGACTGGGCCCCACCCTGGGTGTTGTTTTACAGAGTCCTGTGATCACCATCACTTCTCCCAAACCAAGACAACACCTCCCCTCACACAAATAGTAAAGGAAACTGGGAGAGTCCCTGTTAGGCTTGACCTGCCAGTCCAGTCGCCCAGGCAACCATGCCCTGACCTGCTACCCAAACCACAGGTGGAAATCAATTGTTCCCCAGTGCCCAGAGCAATAGTCCCTGGCAGCAAATAGGTTACTGTCACAAAGCAGGAGCAATAAGGAGGTGGTCCAGGCTCCAAATAGTTCCAGGCCCCAGACTCCAACATACAGCCACTCACTGTAAATGTTCAGCCCCCCCAAGAAATTAGTGGCCTGATAAGAATCCTCAAGGCTCTAGGCCTCAATCTACTCCAGCTGCTGTCAGTTGCAACAACTCAGCATCTATTTTCCAAGGACGGCAACAACAGAGTACAGACTCCTGACATACTGCCCCCTATGGGTGAACAATCCTCCACCGTCACTCTGTCTCCTAACATTAGGCCAGTTTGTATCCAAGTGACAAGATCACTCTGAATCCCATGTGATCTAACTTCACTAATTAGACTACTCTATGGAACCTGGTCAAAGACTTTACTAAAGTCCAAGTAAACACCATCTACTGCTCTGCCCTCATCTACCTTTTAGATAAGAACAAAGAACAAAGAAAGTTTACAGCCCAGGAACAAGCCCTTTGACCCACCAAGCCTGAGCCAATCCAAATGTACTGTCTAAACCTGTCACCCAATTCATAAGCATCTGTATCCCTCTGCTCCCCACCTACTCATGCATCTGAAATGAATCTGTCATGCCTGTCTGCACGACCTCTGCTGGCAATGCGTTCCAGGCACCTCTGTGTGAAGTACTTGCCATGTGTGTCCCCCTTAAACCTTCCACCACTCACCTTGAAAGCGTGACCTCTCGTTATTGAATCCTTCACTCTGGGAAAAAGCTTGTCTCTACCCACCCTGTCTATACCCTTCATGATTTTGTAAACGTTAATCAGGTCTCCCCTCAATCTCCTTTTTTCTAGTGAAAATAAACCTAACTTACTCAACCTCCCTTCATAGCTAGCACCTTCCAGACCAGACAACATCCTCGTAAACCTTCTCTGTACCCTCTCCAAAGCGTCCACATCCTTTTGGTAATGTGGCGACCAGAACTGTACATAGTATTCTAAATGCGGCTGAACCAATGTCTTGTACAATTTTAACATGACTTGTCAGCTCTGATACTCAATACCCCGTCCAATGAAGGCAAGCATACTGTATGTCTTCTTGACCACTCTATCCACCTGTGCAGCAACCTTCAGGGTACAATGGACATGCACTCCCAGATCTCTCTGCCCATCAACTTATCCCAAGGCTCTTCCATTCATTGTACAATTTGTTCTAGAATTAGACTTGCCTAAATGCATCACCTCACATTGGTCTGGATTGAACTCCATCTGCCACTTTTCCATCCAACTCTCCAGTCTATCTACAGCCTCCTGTATTCTTTGACAGCCCCTTATGCTTTCTGCTACTCCACCAATCTTCGTGTCATCTGCAAACTTGCTGATCATACCAACAGTGTCCTCTTCCAGATCATTTATGTATATCACAAACAACAGTGGCCCCAACACTGACCCCTGTTGACCACCACTGGTCACCTTTCTCCATTTCGAGAAACTCCCTTCAACTACTACTCTCTGTCTCCTGTTGCTCAACCAATTCGTTATCCACCTAGCTAGAACACTCTGCACACCATGTGACTTCACTTTCTCCTTTAGTCTATAATGGGGAACCTTAATAAAGTCCATGCTTACGACATCAACAGCCCTTCCTTCATCTATCAACTTGGTCACATCCTCAAAGAACTCTAATAAGTTGGTAAGGCACGATCTCTCCCGCATAAAACCATGTTGTCTATCACTAATAAGCCCATTCTTTTCTAAATATAAATAGATCCTATCCCTCAGTACCTTCTTCAAAAAGCTCAATTACATTTGCAAGACATGATATTCCTCGTACAAAAGGATGCCAACTATCCTGAATCAAATTCTGCCTCCATAAATATCCAAAAGTCTTAGCTTTTAAGCTTACCTCCAACAATTTAACCACAACAGATGTCAGTCTCACAGGGCACTAGTTCTCCTTACACCTCTTCTGAAATAAAGGCACGATATTAGACACTGCTCACTTATCAGGCACCTCACTCGTAGTTATAGATGATGAAAACATTTTGCAAGGGGCCCCGTAATTCCCTCCCTTACTGTGCACATCTGAGTGGGATGCATTAGACCAGGTCCCAGAGATTAATCCATCTTTGCGTTCCCTAAAACCTCCAGAACATCTTCTTCTGTGATGTGAACTGTTTTTAAAACATTAATATTTATTATTACATTAAAGGAAGTGGCTAATTAAAATATCAGATATCATTTTATGACAGTGAATTCAGAGAAATTTAGAACCCAGCAAAGGAGGACCAAGAAACTGCTCGGAAAATCAAAGGGAGAATGTGAATGCCGACAAGATACAAACAAATGGACAAAAAGCTTCAATCGCTATTTGAAAGGGAAATGAAAGCAAAGTCCAATGTGGAGCAGTGAATGTGTGGACAGGATAAATTATTGTAGAGAACATGGAAATTACTGGGAAAATAAACAACTACTTTATGTCTGTCTTCATGGAGGAAGATCCAGAAAGTCCCCCAGAAACACCAAGTGACCGTGGGTCTTGTGCAAATAAAGAAAATAAAACCCTTCCTTATCAGGGAGGAGGTAGAATTTGGAAACAAAGCTGGATTGAGCATTGCTAAGTCTGATGGACAAAATGTACTTCATCCCAGAATTTTGGAGGAAGCAGCAATAGAAACATTGATTACATTGGACAGCATTGTGTTTTATTCTGGTCATTTGCAAAGGCAGGAGTCTATTCTGGGTAAGTGGAAGGTGATTAACGTGGGAGACAGTAAGGACTGCAGATGTTGGACGTCAGAGTCAACAAATGTGAAGCTGGAACAGCAGAGCAGGTCAGGCAGCCTCCAAGGAACAGGAAAATCAATGCTTCGGGCCAAAACTCTTGGATAACTGGAATGTTATGAACTTAATCCGACTATTTGCGAAGGGAAGAAGAGGGAGATTCGTGACCTACAGATTTGGTAACTTGTTATCCACGGTCAGGAATCTGTTAGATCCTATGATAAAGAATGTGATCTTAGATATTTAGAATGTAACAGGAAAATTGGAGAGAATGATTATGCATTTATGAAAGGGAAATTATTACTGAGAAATGTTTTTCAAATTATTTGAAGATGTTACTTGTAAACATGGACAATGGAGAACCAGAGATATGGTATAGATGTATATTCCGGATGATTGTTGAAGACCTCACACAGTGAGTTATCAAATAAAGTTAAAGATGAGAGTATTGGCAAGAACATGTGCAAATGGAAAAGTAAAAGTTAGGTTTGCTTTCATTGAAAGGGATTTGGAACATCGAAGTAAAGACATCCTGCATCAGTTGCAGAGAGTGTTGGCGTGACTATATCTGGAGTGTTGTGTTCTGGTCTCCTGATCTGAGGAAGAATATGCTGAGTACAGACAAAATACAATGGAGATTCTCCAGATTAATTCCTCTGTTGAGGAAATGTGGCCTGTGCTATCAATAGATTCAAAAGAATGAGGCTTGAGCTCGGTGAAGCTTAGAAAATTCACACAGAGGAGCCCGACTAACACAGAGACATGGAGAAGTGCTGTCAGGCAAGATTAGGAAGAATCCCAAAGTATTCCACATACACATCAAGCAGAACAGAGAACCAGGGAGCAATTAGGGCCCAGTAAAAACCAACTATGTTTGAAGCTGATGAATATTGGCAGATACTTACATGAGCGCTTCATATCGGTTTTACTTGGGAGAAGGAGGATGCAAGTACAGATTTCGAGAAGCTCGATTACGAAGCTCTTCAGCAGATTGGTATAAAATGCGAGCAGGGAACGATGGTTATAGCTGGTATATAATTGGTCACATCCCCTGGTCCGAATGATTTGTGTCTCAGGACACTGTGGGAGAGACAACAAAGGAAAAGGCCTGACCAAAAGGTTTAAGTCAACTTTTGTCACAGATGTGGTGCCAGAGGGATGGAAAACAGCTGGTGTGGTTCCACATCACAGGAAGGGTGCTGGAGATAGACCAGACAACTTTCAAACAGTGAATATCAGATCAGTATCAGGGAAAGTATTGGAAAAAGTAGGGAAGCAGAAAATCAATCTCCGTTTGGAGAGGCAAGGTTTGATCAGGGAGAGACAGCATGGACTTTATCAGAGGGAAGTCTTGCCGAACGGATTTGAGAAACACATTTTCGAGAAAGCCGCTCATCTTGATTCTTCGCAAGATCTTGAGAAAGCCCCACATGGGAAATTGATAAACAAAGTAAAGTCTCATGGTGTCTTGGCAAGTTACATCCAAAATTGTGATCGTGGCAGGAGACAGAGTGAGGTGGTAGAAGGCTGTCTGTGTGACTGGAGACCAGTGTCCAGTGGGTGTACCACAGCGATCAGTGCTGTGTCCCATATTATTTGTGGTACTCATGATGTAGATGTGAATATGGAGGGGGCGTGTGGGTAGTTTGTGGGGACTGTGATGAATAAGTTTGCATTTGACACCAACATTGGCTGGTGATTGACAGGAGGAAGGTCTTATGATACAGGAAGATATAGATGGAATGGTCAGATGGCAGATCATTAACAGATGGACTATAATCCTGATAAATATGAGGGGTTGTACTCTCGAAGAAGGAAGCAGACAGAGGCATACACAATGAATGGCAGCACGTGAGGAAGCTCAAAGGTTGCTTCTCCAGAGATCCCTGATTTGAAAGGTTATTAGGTTACTCAAGAAGGCATATGGGACCATAGACATAACCATTCTTCATTGAGCCACAGATTATAAGAGCTATTTGGGACTTTGGTTAGACCACAAATGGAATACTGTGTGTATTTCAGGATTGCACAGGAAGAGGAGATTTACTGGGATGTTCCCTGGGATGGAACGCTGGGTAAGCTTGGGTTGTTTACTCTGAAGCAGAGAAGGCTGACGGGGACGTGATTCAGAAGGATAAGATTACGAGAGGCACGGACAGGGTGGAGAGACAGCACCTGTTCCTTTTCGTCCAAGGGTTGAGAACAAGAAAATACACTTTTAAAGTAAAGAATTTGAGGATTAAAGAGGTTTTGAGGATTGTTTTTCACTCAGAGAGTGTTGGGGTCTGCAATGCACTTCCTGATAAGGTTGTTGTCACGGGTAAACTCACAATCGTTAAAACGGACTTGGAGGAGGACTGGAAATGCCATAACATTCACAGCTAAGGGCCTCGTGAAGGAAAGTGGGACTAATGCAGATTGTGCTGGATTTCAGATGGTACGGAGTCTGTGTTTCTGTGGCTGTGGAAGATCAATTAATGAAAACCTTAAGACAGGAATTGATGTGTTTCTGAAGAGGAGATGAACAAGGGTTATAAACGTGAGCTTGAACAGCTTCTAAAAGTATGTCAATGGTACTAGGCATAGACAAAGTTAATATAGATTTATGAAATGGGAATTATATTTGAGAAACTGACAGGTACCTAAATTATGGAGAATCAATGGATGTGATGCATTTGGATTTTCAGAATGTTTTTTGATAAAATTACATTCCTGGTTTGTAAAATCATCCTATGGGATTGCGGCTAATGTATGGATGTGATTTTAGAATTAGAGAACTGACAGGAATAGGAATAAAATAATATTTTTGGAGGATAAGGCTCATAGGCTGTCACAGGGATGGGTGCTTGGGCCCCAGCTGTTCACAATACTGATCAAACATATGGTTGAAAGACTCACATGTAATATTTCCAAGCCTGATGATGGCTCTAAACAATGTAGGATTGTGAGTGGGTGAGGAGGATGTAAAATAACTCCAAGGTGATTGAGACAAGTGGAGTGAATGGGCAAATACACGGGAGATCAAGAGCAATGTGGATAGATGTGACATTGTATACTTTGGAGGGAAACATAGAAAGGCAGCCTACTGTTTGATAAGGGATTGATTGAATGACCTAGATCTCTAAAAGGACTTATGTTCCCTTTTTTGTTTGCTTCTGTGCAGACCTCAGTGGTCCATGCTGGGCAGCGAGTTCTGAAGCCAGAAGTCAATACTGGGAATGGCATTGGCACGCTGACCAGTATACATACACCCAGCCAAGTGGGTAGCTGTAACAATGAAAAGGAACTGGGTCTCCTTATACACTAGTCACTGAAAACAACACTACGGGAGCAGAAAACAGTCCAGGAGATAAGTGGTGTCTTGGCCTTCATTACGAAGGAATTTGAGTACCTGAGTAATGGGTGTCTTACTGTCTCTGTACAGGGCCTTGGTGAGGCGTTATCTCAAACATTGTGTGGTATTGTGTGCCATCTGGGTCTCCATACTGAATGAAGGACAACCCTGACATTAAGGGAGTGCAGTGAATGATGGCCAGACTGATCTCTGGGATGACAGGCTTGTTGTGGAAACAGTTTGGGTGGACTGGGCTTGTATTCCATCAGGTTTAGGAAAATGACTGGAGAATACAGTGACATATACAAATCTCTGAGAGGATGAGACAGAGTGGAAACAGTGATGATAACTCCCTTGGCTGGGATGTCTAAAACAACAGGCCACAGTATTAGGTACAGGCAGATTACTCTGCACTGAGATGAGAGTAAATGTCTGCACTCAGAGACTGGTGAACCTGGGGAATTCTCTACCACAAAAGGCCATGGAAGCCAAGGCCCTGAATGTAAGTTAGGATCTCTAGACACTAAAGGGATGGTGAGAGAGCAGGAGTATGGTGGGGAAATGAAGGATCAGCTACCTTTATGTTGAATGGAGAAAAACATCGATAGATTGAAGGGACCACTGCAGTTACTATTTTATATTTTAATGGTTGTTCATCACATTAAGAGATATGTACATTGTCTGGGAAAAGTGCATAGAGGCAATGTTCGACAATATGGGTGACTCTTAACTGACTTCAAAATATCATAAAAAGGGAGAAATGAATCACCCATTCAATAGTTTTGGCTGAGGATGGTACATATACTGCATCCTTGTCTTTTACACTGATGTACTGGGCTGTTCCGTTATTCAGGGTGGGGATGTTTGTGCAGCCCTCTCCCCCAGTGAGTTGTGTAACTGTCTATCACTATTTATGATGGGATGGGACATGATCATTGGTCAGTTGGTATTGGGATCATTTCACCCTCTCTAACAGATGTTAGTCCTGCTGCTTGGAATGCAAGCAGCCAAGTGCAGTAGCTTTAATGGGGCTGCCATCAGTTTTCAGTAGACATGGTTTTGACCCTGGCATATTCACCCACACTCTTCACTGAACCATTGAGTGATGGCAATGGTAGATGGAGGGATTATCCTGGGAGAAAAGTTACAGATTGTGGTTAAACCTGAATCTGTTGCTGTTGTGATCTACAGCACCATATGAATGGCCAATCTGAGCTGCGATATCTGCAATGCATTCTGCTTCCTGTCCCCCAGTTCACACCGAGACTCATTCACCCATCGTCTCTGTACTCAGTGACCTACTCTGGTTTCTGATGGAGGAACACTTCAATTTTAATATCCTCATTCTCCCTTCATAGTGTCACATCTCCAATTTATCATATCACACAAAATCCTTAAACATGTTCACCTGAATCACACAATTTTCTGTTGTATGATTTGTCGACCCCAGTCCAACACAGGCACCTCCTCACCATAGATTAAGGTGGGACTGAGGGGAAATCGGTTCTCACCATTGAGTGCAAGATAAACAAGACACAGACAAGACAAGGTCATAGGGAGATCATGAGAGAGAATGCATTAAAAATGTAGAAAGCAGTCAAAATGTGGTCAGGCTGTGCAGTTATGGAATTGAATATTAACTTTTACAGGCTGTCACGTACTGAAGTGTTAACTGAGGTGTTACTCAAGTTTGGATTGTGCTTCAGTGGGACATTGCAGCAGGCCCAGGACTGAAATGTTAGCATGAGAGCAAGGAGGCTATTGAAATGGGAAGCAATGTCTGACAGACAGAGTGGAAGGGTTTCCCAAAGTCACCTCTGTTTAGTCTCCCAATGTGAAGGAGACTGCATTGTGAGCAACAGTGACAGTAGACCGGATTGAAATGGTACAAATAAAATGTTGCTTCATCTGGAAGGTGTGCTCGGGGCCTTGGATAGTGAGGAGGGAAGAGGTGAATCGGTAAGTGTTGCAGCTTCTGTAATTGCATGAGAATGTGCTATGGGGGAGTGGGGAAGTGTTTGGGATGACGGAGGGTGTCTCTGAGGGGACGGGCCTTATGAAAAAGAACAAAGATCAAAGAACAAAAAAAATTTACAGCCCAGAAACAGGCCCGTCAGCCCTCCAAGCCTGAGCCAATCCAAATCTACTGTCTAAACCTGTCACTCAATTCCTAAGCATCTGTATCCCTCTGCTCCCCACCTACTCATGCATCTGTCCAGACACATCTTAAATGAATCTACCGTGCCTGCCTCTACCACCTCTGCTAGCAACGCATTCCAAACGCCCACCACCCTCTGTGTGAAGTACTTGCCCCGTGTATCCCCTTTAAATGTTTCACCTTTCACCTTCAAAGCTTGACCTCTCATTATTGAATCCTTCACCCTGGGATAAAGCTTGTCTCTATCCATCCTGTCTGTACCCTTCACGATTTTGTAAACCTCAATCAGTTCCCCTCTCAATCTCCTTCTTTCTAATGAAAACAAACCTAACCTACTCAACCTCCCTTCATAGCTCGCAACTTCCATCCCAGGCAACATCCTCGTAAACATTCTCTGCATCCTGTCCAAAGCATCCACACCCTTTTGGTAATGTGGCGACCAGAACTGTACACAGTATTCTAAATGTGGCCAAACCAATGTCTTGTACAATTTTAACATAACTTGTCAGCTCTGATACTCAATACCCCGTCCAATGAAGACAAGCATACTGTACGTCTTCTTGACCACTCTATCCACCTGTGCAGCAACCTTCAGGGTACAATGGACCTGCACTCCCAGATCTCTCTGTCCATCAACTTTTCCCAAGGCTCTTCCATTCATTGTATAATTCACTCTAGAATTAGACTTGCCGAAGTACATCACCTCACATTGGTCTGGATTGAACTCCATCTGCCACTTTTTCACCCGACTCTCCAGTCTGTCTATACCCTCCTGTATTCTTTGACAGTCCTTTATGCTTTCTGCTACTCCACCAATCTTCATGTCATCTGAAAACTTGCTGATCAAACCAACAGAGCCCTCTTCAAGATCATTCATGTATATCACAAACAACAGTGGCCCCAACACTGACCCCGGTGGAACACCACTGGTCACCTTTCTCTATTTCGAGAAACTCCCTTCAACTACTACTCTCTGTCTCCTGTTGCTCAACCAGTTCTTTATCCACCTAGCTAGAACATCTTGCACACCATGTGACTTCACTTTCTCTGTTAGTTTACCTTGGGGAACCTTATCAAACACCTTACTAAAGTCTGTGTATATGACATGAACAGTCCTTCCTTCACCTGTCAACTTGGTCACTTCCTCAAGTAACTCTATTAAGTTGGTAAGGCACGATCTCCCTTGCATAAAACCATGTTGCCTATCACTGATGAGCCCATTCTTTTCTAAATATAAATAGATCCTAACTCCAGATCTTCTCCAGAAACTTTCCCACCACTGATGCCAGGCTCACTGGTCCGTAGTTACCTGAAATATCCTTACTACCCTTCTTATGCAAGGGGACAACATGAACAACCTTCCAACCCTCTGGCACCTCACCTGTGTTTAAGAATGCTGACAAGGGATGAGAGGGGACGATGTGTTTGATGGTGCTGTCCTGCAGGAGGTGGTGGAAGTGGCTGGGGATGATTGTGTGAATGTGGAAGTGAGTGCAGTGGAACGTGAGGACAAGGGAATCTTCATCATTGTTCTGGAAAGGCGGTGAAGGGGTGAGGGTATAAGCACAGGAGGTGGGTCCGTCACAGATGAAAGTCCTGTCTCCCAGAATTGGGGCAGGGGAGGATTTCTCATTTGAGGGAAAGCAAAGCCATGTCAGAGGTTTCCCACTAGAATGTGGCATCATCAAACAGAAATAACAGAGAGATAGGGAACCTGGGAGAATGGAGTTACTCTCAGCTAATCATGTGTTTGGCCACATGGAGAAGATCTTCTTGAAAGATTGAAAAGAATCAAGCATTTTCATTGCAGATTTTTTGTCTTACATCTAACCTAAAGCGGGATGTAACAACATAGGGTCAGACACTTAAATAGATATTTCATAACGCTCAGCAATGATTGTTTCTGTTCAAAAAGAAGGACTCAGTAAGAAGATGAACAACCCAAAGTTTAAAGATTCTGTCAAAGAGAGTATTCAATCACAAACTAGAAAATTCAAACTGGCAAGAACTAGTGTCGGCCCGATTTGGAATGCTTATTTTTGGAATAAGAGGCAGATTGTATAAAGTGAAAAACAAGAAAAATGTTTTGAAAATAAATTGGCATGAAATCTCAAAACAAGTAGCAAGCATTTCTCCGTGTATACAAGAAGATAGTTCAAGATGGGTGTGTGATCCTTGGAAGAAAGAAAGTCAGGCAAGTCCACGTCTCCATTTTGCCAGAGCAGCGAGGAGGGAAGGAGTGGTGAAGCGAGGGATGCTGAGAAGGGTGAGTTTTCCCGCATTAAAAGGGACTTATCTCGGGAGTTGGGTCTCCATTTGCCGAGTGTTGTGAGGGGGGAGCGAAGGACTTCTAGGAAGTCATATATTTGTGTGGTTGCGTTGCCCAAAACACTATTGGGGTAGTGTCTTCTACCCATCCTCCTCCTCTAACCAAAAAAAAGGTTCTGTGCGCCAGATTGGTAAGGTAACAAGTTTATTTTTTATTCCTTATTTTTCAACAGTTTCTTTGGGAATTTAGAATCATGGGAATGGAGGAGAGGGCAGTTGAATGTTCCTCCTGCAGAATATAGGAGGTAAAGGTCACCACTAGTGTCCCTGCTGATCACATCTGCGGGAAGTGCACTCAACTCCAGCTCCTCGAAAACCGCGTTAGGGAACTGGAGCTGGAGCTGGATGAACTTCAGATCATTCAGGAGGCAGAGGGGGTTATTGAAAGGAGTTACAGGGAGGTAGTCACACCTCAGGTACAAGAAAAAGGCAGATGGGTTACAGTCAGGAGATGGAAAGGGAACTGGCAGGCAGTGCAGGGATCCCCTGTGGCCATTCCCCTCAACAATAAGTATATCGTTTTGGATACTGTTGGGGGGGACGACTTACCAGGGAAAAGCAGTGGGGCACAGGGCTCTGGCACAGAGTCTGTCCCTGCTGTTCAGAAGGGAAGGGGGAAGAGGAGCAGAGCAGTAGTCACTGGGGACTCCATAGTTTAGGGGACAGATGGGAGGTTCTGTGGAGGTGAGAGAGATCATGGTTGGTGTGTTGCCTCCCAGGTGCCAGGGTTCGTGATGTCTCTGATCGTGTTTTTGGGATCCTTAAGGGGGATCCTTAACAGCCCCAAGTCATGGTCCACATTGGCACCAACGACATAGGTAGGAAGAGAGATGGGGATTGAAGGCAGAAATTCAGGGAGCTAGGATGGAAGCTTAGAGCTTGGACGAACAATTGTTGTCTCTGGTTTGTTGCCCGTGCCGGGTGCTAGAGAGGCGAGGAATAGGGAGAGAGAGGAGTTGAACACGTGGCTACAGGGATGGTGCAGGAGGGAGGGTTTTGGATTCTTGAATAATTGGGGCTCTTTCTGGGGTTGGTGAGACCTCTACAAGCAGGATGGTCTTCATCTACACCAGCGGGGTACCAATATCCTGGGAAGGGAAATTTGCTAAGGCTATTGGGGTGGGTTTAAACTAATCCAGCAGGGGGATGGGAACCATAATTGTAGTTCAAGTATAGAAAAGTTAAGAGTAGGGAGGTCCGATATCAAGTTTCAGGGACACAAGATGGCACCGGCAAGCAAGAAGTTGGTTTGAAGTGTGTCGACTTCAATGCCAGGAGCATTGCCACCAGGTATTGCATTGTGGTAATACAAACAAGGACAGGAGTTAACGGTAGGGCCCTGGGTAGTGTGGGAGAGCAGAGAGAGACCTCAGGGTTCAGGGACATACTTCTATGAAATTTGCATCCCAGTTAGACAGGGTTGTTAAGAAGGTGTTTAGCATGCTTGCCTTCATTGCTCAGACCTTTGAGTATAGGAGTTCTGACATTATATTGAACTTGTACAGGACAGTGATGAGGCCTCTTCTGGATTAATGTGTGCAATTCTCATCGCCCTGTTATAGGAAGGATATTATTAAAGTGGAGAGGGTTCAGTAAAGATTTACCGAGATGTTGTCAGGAATAGAGGGTTTGAGATATAAAAATGGGCTGTTGCATTGGAGTGTGAGGGGTAACCTTATTGATGTTTGAACAATCAAGTGGGGCACAGATAAGGTGAGTGACAGGGGTCTTTTCCCTCGGGTGGGGAGTTCAAACCTGGGGGGTATATTTTTAAGATGAGAGGAGAAAGATTGAAAAAGGACATGAGGTGCAATATTTTTAGAATTTTGGATGTGGAATGAACTATCAGTGGAAATGGTGGATGTAGATACAGTTACAATGTTTAAAATACATTTGGACAAGTTCATGAATAGGAAAGGTTTGGAGGGATATGGGCCCAGCGCAGGCAGGTGGGAATAGTTTAGTTTTGGAACATGCTCGGTGTGGCCTGATTGGTCCAAAGGGTCTGTCTCTGTGCTGTATGACCCGATGACTCCATGACATTATGGTACGCAGTCAAAGCACACGTTAGTCTCTGCACACACTCACTTTGTCCTCCAGCTCATGGGCTGGGATATAGCACGGGGAAGGGTATTGTTGATGGATGGAGATATTGAGGGGCTTTTGTATACAGTGGGTGTAAAATGGAGGAAAGACAGAGGGACAGATCAGGATTGATGAAGCTGCACAAGGGAGGGCAATTATACAGGGGCCATGGAGGGGGACAGGGGCTAAATGTGTGGTGGGGGGGATGGGATTGTCCAATATTGAAGGGGTGGGGTGCAGATTCCATCTCAGGATTGAACAACAGAACCAGGGAAGGAAAGGAGGAGAAGGAAAGAGAGAGAAAAATGAGAGAAGAAGAGCAAGAGAATGGGAAAGAACACAGATAAAGGTGGGAAGAAGAGACAGGAGAGAAAAATACAAAAGAAGAGGCTGTCAGTAAGATAGAGAGAGAGAGAGAGAGAGATAGCGTGAGAGAGAAAGGTTGAGAGGGAGAGAGAGATGTTGTGTGATATAGACAGAGGGTGAGAGACAGAGGCAAAGAGAGAGATAGGGAGAGAAAAGAGGAACAATCAGACAGATATAAGCATGTGCTAAGGAAAGATATGGTGAGATTTAACAATTGATGTTCACCATTCCAGTTGGTCTAAGCTCTCGTGATGGTCTGTCACACTCTTCCTCTCCCATTCAGGACAGACTCTGCTCCAGGGGCTTGCTTTTGAGATTCAACCATTCCCCACACTCTCACACACAGAGACAGACAGAAACTGACAGATACTCAACCCCTGCACACAGTGAAAGTTGAGTAGGTTAGGATAGGTTTCATTAGAAAAAAGGAGATTGAGGGGAGACCTGATTGAGGTCTACAAAATCATGAAGGGTATAGACAGGGTAGGCAGAGATAAGCTTTTTCCCAGAGTGAAGGATTCACTAACGAGAGGTCACACTTTCAAGGTGAGAGGTGAAAAGTTAAATGGAGCAAGGACTTCACACAGAGAGTGGTGGGTGTCTGGAACACGTTGCCAGCAGAGGTAGTAGAGGCAGGCACGGTAGATTCATTGAAGAAGCGTCTGGACAGATGCATGAGAAGGTAGGGAGCAGAGGGAGAGAGATGCTTAGGAAATGGGCGACAGGTTTAGACAGAGGCTTTGGATCGGCTCAGGCTTGGAGGGCCGAAGGGCCTGTTCCTGGGCTGTAAATATTTTGTTCTTTGTTCTTTGAAGGGAAAATGGCTGTCAGAACCTGTTTGAAATATCCCCAAGTCTCTCACTGAAAGTCCCCTCTCCACCCAAATCCCAGCTCATCCAGTCAGCTTCCAGCTCCCTCTACCCAGGGCATACCTCCCCCAGGGATGGAGCACAGCCAGGGCCATCTCAGTGGGATTAGAGGGGGGAGGGAGGGAGGAGGTGTGAGAGAATGCAGCAGGGAAACAGTTTCATCCAGTCTGCCTTTGTCTACTCCTACTTTGCATTTTATTGTCTTGGAATAAAAAACAAATGTAATTTCAAACTGATCCAATTCCTTTTGTCTTTTTGGTTTCCTATTGGTCAATGTGACAAGTCTCAGCTTGCAATTGTCAGGAATCTAACCCAGGTCACCTGTTTGGAAGACAGCTACACTAACCACGACAGCACCATCACTGCGCACTTTAACACAACACAGTCCCCAAACATAGTTAAAAAGACCTTTATCATGACAAATCAAACTGAGTTCATATTGATTCACTGAAAGTGATATTGGGTCAGGTGACGATAGCTTATATGAAGAGGTAGATTTGAAGGAGCATCTGAAATCGGAGAGGGAGCTGGGTCATTGGGCGGGTGCAGAGAGGGAGTCCAGAAATCCTTCTGGTTGGGCTTGGATTCCCCCGGCAACACATCAGCTGGTTCATGGAAAGGAACAAATAAAGAAACGGGATGATGTCAGAGAACTGGTTTAGTCCAGACTGCCTTTGTCTTCTCTTCCTTTGCATTTTATTGTTTTAGAATGAAAGCCACATGTATTCACAAACTGATCCAATTCCTTTGTTCTTTGGGTATTCCTGTTGGTCAATGTGATAATCTCAAAGTGCGATTGCCAGGAACCAACACGAGGAATTGAATGGAAACAAAGTAAATTATTGTTGAAAATAAAGGTGCAATCAAAAGACACAGAATTGTTACAATATTTTATTTCCTTTATCAACAGGAAACTTATCGTTTTTTTTTAAAATTGTCCAGATGTGTGGCTTAGAGAATTGAGTGAGGGAGAGTGGACAGGAGCCTGTCGTTGCATTTCCCTCTCTCCTGCAGTGAAGATTACACCTTCCTCCACATCATTTATTTTTCTAACCTCTTCACTCACTGAAAACGGATTACTTGGGATAAATGTAGCTTTTGTGTATATTTAATTCCTCTTTTGGGTTTGCTTTTGTTCTTCCACTTCCATTAATTGTTGCTGATGACTAACAGCACTTTACACTGGCTTTACACCTCCAGTCTCTGTCATTTTGCCCCTCAGATGGAGTCATTCCTTGCCCATTAGGAAAGGAGTGTTATCATGTTGCTGCTCCTCCTTCTCCTTTCGGTCCATTCCTCACGTGGACTCCTCGTTCCGTTATCTGCTGCACCTAATGTTGGCTCTCAGTTACTTGGATTGATTCATCAATTGAATTATTGTTCTAACTGGATATGTCATGGCATACTTTAACTGGTCTCTGAAATATTTCTGTGTCACCACATAAATAAGGGCATTTGTGCAGCAACTTAAGTTCCTCAGCATATATCCAATCTGAACACAGAGACCAAAAGAAACAGAATCCAAGGAATAACCAGCATTAAAGAAATATAAAATATGCAACAACCAGAGAAGTATGAAGCTGGCAGATATGGCAAAGAGTAAAATCACAGAATTCTTCCTGCTCTCTACCTCTGGATCATTCTCTGTTTTTCTCTGACCTCTCAGTTCCTTCCGCACCTTAATGGCCTCGAAGATATGTCTGACAGTCAGAATGTTGATAAAAACAATAAAAGTGAATGGGAACATTGGTGTTAAAAAAGTCTCAAAATATCTAAAACCTATCCACCGAGGGTCACTATAATAACCTTCATTCCTGATGAAGGGCTCTGGCCCGAAACGTCGAATTTCCTGTTCCTTGGATGCTGCCTGACCTGCTGTGCTTTAACCAGCAACACATTTTCAGCTCTGATCTCCAGCATCTGCAGACCTCACTTTTTACTATAATAACCAGGCCTGGTATAACAGTACCGTGGAACATTATTGATAATCTTTCCAGGTTTTTACACAAAGGAGTTGGGAATGTTTTTTAAACAAAAGAAGATGCAGATTATTGCTAGAACCCTGGTTGCAGTTTTCCTTGTGCAATACTTTGTTTTCATCTCATGAAAACAAATGGCGACAAATCAATCAAAGGAAAAAGCAATGTTGAACAACGCAGAACAATAAATGCTCAAGCGGTTGAGGGCATAGATAACACCACAAACAGGAGTGATTTGCAGGAAACACAGTGGATAATAATATTTTCGAAATTGGTGAAGGATGATATAAAAAACAATGAACAGCAGATCTGACGTTGTCATGGCCACCAGGTAGCGAGTACTGCACACAGAAAGACCACATTTGCCCCGAGCTAAGATTACAATCACCACGAGACTAACTGTAAGAGAAAGGAAAAAATAGATTTGAAGTTACTAATGAAACATTCTCTGTGCATGAGCCCAGACTGTAAGTAATGACACAAAGATAATTGCTATTCCATGCTATATGAAGTTTAAAGAATCTCTCTGAATGAATCATTGAACTTTTAAAGGACATAGGGAAGAACATGAGCAGCAGATTACTCACAGAAACATGATCATATACTCAGGATGTTTTTGGGTCAGCAGCAGTCGATTTCACCAGCTCCTCAGATGCAACCTTGTCTGCTGTGCTTTTTCCAGCACATCACACAATCAGCAGTCCCCATTATTTCCTCATCCCTAATGACCTCCTGACCCACCCATTGCCCTGTTGTATCTGGGCTCCCATTTGGAGCGAGCTGCCTGAGAAAGAATCACCAACACAATCCCTTTCCATCAAGGAATGGGAAACACCAGGTGTCACTGCGAGGTGGGTTGTTACAAAACCCATCTGACCGATAGCAGGCTGTGAACTACCACAGAGAGAGGGTGGTCTTCCGAAACCCTTTTTAGACCAGCCAGAGCTGGTGTTCAGCCAAACTCTATCAATGTGGCCTCAGTGTAAACCCATTCTGCACAGTATAGGGAAACACACAATGCTGCACATTACTGAGGAGCCTCTGAACTGACAAACTATTCACTTTAAACTCAGTCAGTGAGGACACTATCGTCTGACAGTGGGATTTGCCTTGCTGAATGGAATATAATAATTTATCAGTTATCTGTAGAAATAAGGATGATTCAATGCAGTGGTTTATATAAGTTGTTCCAACACTTACCAGGAACACCAACAGCAACAAGGATGGTCTCGTACACTCTACCGATCCTTTCCCTGAGAAGAAGCATTTCGTTGTTTGTGACACAATCTTTTCCTTCCTGCTGCTGGGAATCTGTTGGAATTGGAGAATTCTCTCGGAGATGGAGCTGACACAGTTCCAGAGACTTTGTTTTATATTGTGTGGTATCTCCACTGGGAAACCATGATTATATCTTCAAATTTTTTAACGCATTTTGAACGAACAAGTTATGACAGCAGGTTTATTTTAATGATGTGGTAGCATTGAGATTTACAGCTATATTTGAATACCCCAAAGTCTGGATTGATCTGATCCTGTTAAGTCTCAAACATTCATGTTTTCAAGTAACAATACTTGCAATATTTCACTCACTATCAATCCTATCAATATTTAAATACCTTTTCATATTCTTTTCAGTGATGGCCTTCATTCTGCTGAGGTTATTCAGTTGTTCAATGCCTCATGCTGTTGAAGTTTTTGAGAGCTGTTCGGCACACTGTTATCCCACAGCTTTCCTTGTTAATTCAGTTATGCGACTGATTTGGGAAATTCTCTCTGTGAATGAGTACTCTAACACAGAACCTGAAGCTGATACTGACTGCACCAACAGCTGGAACTTCCACTCGGTCACATTTTCTCAAAACAAACACAAAAATAATCAGAACCTTACATTCAAATTAAAAGAGTGATGGCATCATCCAGGACAGAGATGGCCCTTCGCTCCATCGAGTCTGTATCTCTAAACTCACACTCAAAGCTACACAGGGCTGGACAATGGGAAGCCTTCAAACATGAGATAATGAGAGTCCAGAGACAGTATGTTCCTGTTGGGGTGAAAGGCAAGGCTGGTAGGTGCAGGGAATACTGGATGACTTGAGAAATTGAGGTTTTATTTGAGAAAAAGAAGGAAGCATATGTCAGGTATAGACAGCTGAAATCAAGTGACTCCTGAGAAGAGTATAAATGCAGTAGGAATATATTTAAGAGGGGAATCAGGAGGGCAAAAATGGAGCATGAGATAGCACTGGCAAATCGGGTTAAGGAGAATCCAAACAGATTCAATAAATACATTAAGGATAAAAGATTAACTGGGGAGACAGAGCCCCTCAAAGGTCAGCAAGGCAGCCTATGTGTGGAACCACAGGAGATGGGGAGATACTAAACAAATATTTCGCAGCAGTGTTTACTGTGGAGAAGGTCATGTAAGATATAGAATGTGGGGAAAGATGATGACATCTTAAAAAATGTTCATGTTACAGTGGACATCTCAAAATGCATAAAGATGGATAAATCCCAGGACCTGATTAGGTGTACCCTAGAAATCAGTGAGAAGTAAGTAAAGTGATTGCTGGGCCTCTTGCTGGGATATTTGTATCATCGATAGTCACAGGTGATATGCTGGAAGGCTGAATGTTGGCTAATGGGGTGCCACTATTTAAGAAAGGTGGTAAGGAAAAGCCAGGGATCTATAGACCAGTGAGCCTGATTGATGGTGGAAAAGTTGTTGGAGGTAATCCTCAGGGATAGGGTTTACATATATCTGGAAAGGCAAGGACTGTTTAGGGATAGTCGGCATGACTCTGTGCGTGTGAAGAGAATTGATGAGGGCAGAGCAGTGGCCGTGATCTACATGAACTACAGTGAGGCATTCAACAAAGGTCTTCACGATGGACTGGTTAGCAAGGTTATATATCATGGAATGCAGGGAGAACTAGCTATTTGGATGCAGAACTGGCTCAAAGATAGCAGACAGAGGTTGGTGATGGAGGGTTGCTTTTCAGACTGGAGTTCTGTGATCCATGGTGTGCCACAAGGATCAGTGCTGGGTCCATTGCTTTTCATCATTTCTATAAATGATTTGGATGTGAAAATAGCAGGTATAGTTCATAAGTTTGCAGATGGCACCAAAATTGGAGGTTACCTCAGAGTACACAGGATCTTGTTCAGATGGGTCAATAGGCCAAGGAGTGGCAGATGGAGTTTAATTTAGATAAATGTGAGGTGCTATATTTTGAAAAGACAAATCAGAGCAGGATTTATACACTAATGGGTTTGTTGCTGAACAAAGAGACCTTGGAGCGCAGGTTCATAGTTCTTTGAAAGTCACAGGCAGCTAGGAGAGTGAAGAAGGTGTTTGGTGTACATTCCTTTATTGGTTAGTGTATTGACTATAATAGTTGATAGGTCATGTTACATCTGTACAGGACATTGATTAGGCCACTTTTGGAATATTGTATGCAAATCTGGTTTCCCTTCTATCGGAAGGATGTTGTAAAACTTGAAAGGGTTCAGAAAAGATTTACAAGGATGTTGCCAGGGTTGGAAGATTTGAGCTGTAGGAAGAGGGTGAATAGGCTGGGGCTGTTTTCCCTGGAGCGTCGGGGGCTCAGGGTTGACCTTATAGAGGTTTATAAAATCATGAGGGGCATGGACAGGGAGAAATTTAAAAGGGACCTAAGGGGTAACTTGTTCATGCAGAGGATGGTGCTTGTATGGAATGAGCTAACAGAGGAAGTGGTGGAGTCTGGTACAATTGCAACATTTAAAAGGCATCCAGAAGGGTATACAAACAATAAGGGTTTAGTGTGGGCCAAGTGCTGGCAAATGGGATGTGATTAACTGAGGATACCTGGATGAGTTGGACCAAAGGGACTGTTTCTGTGTTGTATATTTCTATGATTCTATCTTTCTCTCTCCCTCTCCACTTCTCTCTCTCTCTCTGTCTGTCTGTCTCACACACACATGCTCTCACACATACACAAGATATACATCACACACATGTAAATAATGTTTCTGCCTTTCTATGTGATACTTTCTTTTGCGTGGGAAAACAATTTACTCAGCTCTTCTATATTTCCTTTAAACAATGTACTAAGCGAAGTCACGAACCTATCTCAATCAGGATCAGATTGGGTGATCTCACAATTGTTCAGCTAGGATTCAAATTCAT
Source organism: Hemiscyllium ocellatum (assembly GCF_020745735.1). Taxonomy (NCBI): domain Eukaryota; kingdom Metazoa; phylum Chordata; class Chondrichthyes; order Orectolobiformes; family Hemiscylliidae; genus Hemiscyllium; species Hemiscyllium ocellatum. Next base: position 25,515,737 of record NC_083447.1, on the reverse strand, counting down.
GGAGTTGACAGCCCTCACTCACTCTGTCTGTGTTCCCATTTTCTTGGAACCAAATAGAGACAAAATAACATTACACTCAATGATTAAATAATAAATCTTAAACCTCTATTTCATAATTGGTACAGAAATGTCAAGTTGGCTTCTGAAGCAACCAGGAGGCCAGTTATCAAACTGGCTCATATTCAGATAATTCTCAACTATTATCCTGGACCCAGGGCGAATCCTATCAATGACAGGAGTCAAAACTTCAATTTAATAAACATGTGCAATTATGACAGTAATGTTGACCACAAAACCCTTAGGTAAAAACAATTACTGCAGATGCTGGAAACCAGATTGTGGATTAGTGGTGCTAGAAGAGCACAGCAGTTCAGGTAGCATCAGAGGAGCAGTAAAATCAACGTTTCGGGCAAAAGTCCTTCCTCAGGAATACAGGCAGAGTGCCTGAAGGGTGGAGAGATAAGCTAGAGGAGGGTGGGGGTGGGGAGAAAATAGCATAGAGTGCAATAGGTGAGTGGGGGAGGGGATGAAGGTGATAGGTCGCGGGGGGAGGGTGGAGTGGATAGGTGGAAAAGGAGATAGGCAGGTAGGACAAGTCAGGACAAGTCATAGGGACAGTGATGAGCTGGAAGTTTGGATCTAGGGTGAGGTGGGGGAGGGGGAAATGAGGAAACTGTTGAAGTGTTCCGAGGCGGAAGATTAGGCGTTCTTCCTCCAGGCAGCTTGGTGAAGGAACAGCTGTGAAGGAGGCCCAGGACCTCCATGTGCTCGGCAGAGTGGGAGGGTGTGCTGAAATGTTGGGCAACAGAGCGGTGTGGTTGATTGGTGCGGGTGCCCCGGAGATGTTCCCTAAAACACTCTGCTAGGAGGTGGCCAGCCTCCCCAATGTAGAGGAGACCGCACTGGGAGCAACGGATAGAATAAATGATATTGGTAGATGTGCAGGTAAATCTTTGATGGATGTGGAAGGCTCCTTTAGGGCCTTGGATGGAGATGAGGGAGAAGGTGTGGGCGCAGGTTTTGCAATTCCTGCAGTGGCAGGGGAAGGTGCCAGGATGGGAGGGTGGGTTGGAGGGGGGCGTGGAGCTGACCAGGTAGTCACGGAGGGAACGGTCTTTGTGGAAGGCGGAAAGGGGTGGGAGGGAAATATATCCCTGGTGGTGGGGTCCATTTGGAGGTGGCGGAAATGTCGGCGGATGATTTGGTTTATGCAAAGGTTGGTGGGGTGGAAGGTGAGTACCAGGGGCATTCTGTCCTTGTTACAGTTGGAGGAGTGGGGTCTGAGGGTAGAGGTGCGAGATGTGGATGAGATTCGTTGGAGGGCATCTTTAACCACGTGGGAAGGGAAATTGCGATCTCTAAAGAAGGAGGCCATCTGGTATGTTCTGTGGTGGAACTGGTCCTCCTGAGAACAGATACGGCGGAGGTGGAGGAATTGGGAATACAAGATGGCATTTTTGCAGGAGGTAGGGTGGGAAGAGTTGTAATCCAAGTAGCTGTGGGAGTCAGTGGGTTTGTAAAAAATGTCGGTATCAAGTCGGTCATCATTAATGGAGATGGAGAGGTCCAGGAAGGGGAGGGAGGTGTCAGAGATGGTCCAGGTAAATTTAAGGTCAGGGTGGAATGTGTTGGTGAAGTTGATGAATTGCTCAACCTCCTCGCGAGAGCATGAGCTGGCGCCAATGCAGTCATCAATGTAGCGGAGGAAGAGGTGGGGAGTGGTGTAATTACAGAAGATCGACTGCTCTACGTAGCCAACAAAGAGACAGGCATAGCTGGGGCCCATACGGGTTCCCATTGCTTCCCCTTTGGTCTGGGCAAAGTGGGAGGATTTGAAGGAGAAATTGTTAAAGGTGAGGACCAGTTCGGCCAAACGAATCATCTCCCAGACCATACAGAACCTCATCTCCCACCCACAGCTTCCAACTTCATAGTCCGGGAATCCCACACTACCCGGTTCTACCTCCTTCCCAAGATTCACAAGCCTGACCACCCTTGTGACCCATTGTCTCAGCATGCTCCTGCCCCACTGAACTCATTTCTACCTACCTCGACACTGTCCTATCCCCCCTAGTCCAGTGACTCCCCACATACATTTGAGACACCACCCATGCCCTCCACCTCCTTCAAGACTTCCATTTCCCCTGCCCCCAACGCCTCATCTTCACCATGGATATCCAATCCCTCTACACCTCCATCCGCCATGACTAGGGCCTCCAAGCCCTCCATTTCTTCCTCACCCGACATCCCCAACAGTACCCTTCCACCGATACTCTCATTCGTTTGGCTGAACTGTCTACTTCTAGGGTGGACAGTGAGAGCCTTTTTTCCTTGGATGGAGATGGCCGGTACGAGGGGACAGAGCTTTAATGTCAGAGGTAGTTTCCTTACTCAGAGAGTAGTCGGGGCATGGAACACATTGCCTGGAACAGTAGCAGACTTGCCAACACCTATGACCACTAACTTCCTAAAGCCAAAGGCAGTAGATGTATGAGAACACTATGACCTGCATGTTCCCTTCCAAGCCACTCACCATCCTGACTTGGGTATATATTCCTTCAGTAAAGTCGCCATAGTCCCAGTGGACCATAGGACTGCAGTCTCATTCATGAGAAACAACTGGTCGTGAGTTTCATCTGAGGGCACCGTGCCTCAGGGGAACAGTGAGGTTGGGAAGGTAGGACCTTCATGATGATCTCAGCCAGTGTGGGGATTGAACCCATGATGTCAACATGGAACATACTATAATACTGCATAGTATAGGCCCTTCAGCCCTTGATGTTGGGCCGACCATTTATCTGACTCGATTGTTCTCTCTTCTATGTGCCTATCCAAGAGTTGCTTAAATTGCACAAAATACGGAGACATGGGATTGAGGGTGTTTCAGCAGTTTGGATCAGAAGTTGGCTCGTTGAAGGAAGACAAAGGGTGGTGGCTGATGGGAAATATCCACCCTGGAGTTCATTACTAGTGGTGTATCACAAGGATCTGTTTTGGGTCCACTGCTGTTTGACGTTTTTATCAATGACCTAGATGAGGGTGTAGAAGGATGGGTTAGTACATTTGTGGATGACAATAAGGTCGGTGGAGTTGTGGATAGTGTTGAAGAATGTTGCAGTCTACAGAGGGACATAAGTAAGCTGCAGAGCTGGGCTGAGAGGTGGCAAATGGAACTTAACGTGGAAAAGTGTGAGGTGATTCATTTTGGAAGGAGGAACAGGAATACAGAGTACTGGGCTAACGGTAAGATTCTTGGTCGTGTAGATAAGCAGAAACATCTCAGCATCCAGGTACATAGATCCCTGAAAGTTGCCACCTAGTTTGATAAGGTTGAGGCACTTTTCATTCGAGAGAAGAAGGCTGAGAGATGACGTAATTGTGAGATACAGATAATCAGAGAGTTAGATAGGGTGGACAGTGAGAGTATTTTCCTCAGATGGTGATGGCTAGCATGAAGGGACATAGCTTTAAATTGAGGGAGGATAGATATAGGACAGATGTCAGAGGTAGTTTCTTTACACAGAGTGTAGAGGGGCATGGAACACACTGCATGCAACTGTAGTAGACACTGACTTTCAGGGCATTTAAATGTTCATTGACCTTAATTCCAACCTTGGGCGACCTTCTATGTGGAGTTTAAACATTCACCCCGTGTCTGTGTGGGTTTCCTCCCAGTGCTCCAATTTCTCCCCACAATCTAAAGCTGTGCAACTTAGACTGGATCAGCCATGACAGTTTGCCCATTGTGCCCAGGGATGTGTAGGTTAGGTGGGTTAGTCATGGGAAAAGCTGGGTTACGTGGAGGGGGCAGGGATGTCTGGGATGCTTTTCAGTGGGTCAGCATGGACTCGATGGGCAGAAGGTCATGCTTCAACATTGTCGAAGTTCTATGAAAATGACACAAGTTTGGACTATAAAAACTCCCAGTGTGTATTTACCTGATCCACTGTCCTCAAGGTTTTGTGTGTTTAAATCAAATCATGTCTCATTCCAAGAGCAACCTGTTCAAGCCTCCATAATATAAGGTCTTCATCGCAGTGAAGTGAAACATCTCTGAACTGCTTCCAATGTAATTATATCCTTTCTAAGGTAAGGACGCAAAAAAAATTCTGACACACAGATATGACGTTAATTTTGTTTTTGATAATTTGTTAATTTTTTTTACAGGTAATTGGAGGCAGAGATATTGAATTTTTTTGTGACACAGACCACATAAATAACGACGGAGTCATGGATCTTTGGGGAAATGGGCAGGAATGTACAATGTGGGGGTAATGCTGAGAGTGGTACAAAATAACGCTGCTCCGCAACATCCAGGAATATAGGCAAAACGAAATGATGCCATGGATAACATTTTAAAACGTTAACAGTGATAGAATACAGTTCCAAAGGACCATGGGGCTGCTCTGTCAATAGAGAGAGAGACCACTCGTGGCGGTTTACGCTGAGGGTTACCACACCTCAGGTGATGGGGTGAGGATGAGAGAACGGCCCCTACATGGTAACCTCTGTCAGTGTGGGGAATTTAACCTGGGCTGTTGGTTTCCCTGTGCATCGCTAACCAGCCGTCCAGCCAATGCGTGGGAGACTCTGTAACTGCTACGTATAGAAAAAAGTCACAGACAAAGGGCAATAGAAATGTTCATTACAAGGAAAACGGTACAATTCAGAGAACGGTCAAGATAATGGCTGAGGATAAAAATGTTCTTTGTTATGATTTGTATGTTATAATGAGAAAAGTGTTTAGAAGCTTTCTTTAGCTGAATACAATAAGGTGAGACAATTGAAATAACCAGAATTATTAATTGCAATTCGATATTGATACCGATAAAATAAGAGTATGTTTTAGATTGGTCTGTGTAAAATGTGTTTACCATTATATAGACGTATAAAGCTGGTGGAATATATTGTTAGGAGAGTCCGCCCCCCATGGGAAATGGCCTCGAACAGGTGCTTGAAGAAAACCGGGGTAAAAGTTCTTGAGTTTCGTCTGGTCAGTGACATAAACCCAGGGGTTTGAGTGTCTGAAGCTCCTCTAAGATGGAGCTCAGGGCACAATCCGATCACCCCCGATCGTATTAATACTAGAGCACGTTTAAATTGTTGAACGGTCTCATAATGGATTTAAACAGTATGTGATTTTAAAAACATACATCTCTACTGCTTCCCCTTAAATATTACATATTGGGGCACTGACATTTTTCTGCCAATTGGAACTACGTGGAACGTTGTCTGGAACATTCCATAATTGGAATTCTCCAGAACATTCTATCGCCATGTGGGGGTATTGCAAAGGTGAGCGGGGGGTGCGGAGGGAGAGAGAGAGAGTGCTGCATGCAGTAGAGGGCGCACCATTGAAAGAGAGGGACACCATGGGGTGAGCCGGGTAGTTAATGAGGTGAGTTCCATAAGATAGCACCAGGAAACTAACTCAGCCTCATACAGACAATCCCTCTGTCAAACTCAATGAAAATGGCACCGAGACAAACTATTGTTCGATTCAGTCCAATGAGTCATACACTCTGCTGACCTCACTCCCAGTTACAAAGCTGCAGAACAAATGCTTATTCAAAATTCTCCATCATCCGAACTGACACCAATGTCCCATTCACCCATCATTCCTGCAATTACTGGTTCATGCGTAGGATGCTTTCGAAATATATTCATTTCAGCATTCTGAAACCTGTGATCTTCCATGAAGTCGTCTCTCAATCTCTCTTTCTCTTTTTCACAAAATTCTTTTGGTTGTAGGTATTTTAACTGATTCCTCTATCATCACTCTCTGCCAGCGATTTACACACCCACAACACACATTGTCATTGCACAACGGAGGTATGGAGTTGAAAATGGACGGGAGCTGCATACCGTGTCACTTCCAGCATGGGTTGCTAGTTTCTTCACACTGCGCAGGGATCTAACACAGTGTTACTGAACAATGCAATGGGGTGGTGCACACAGCTCTGCATGGTGGGACGGTAGCAGATGCATTCACTGTTATTCACAATACAGCTCCCCACACTGAACATGATAAATTGTCCACGTTTATAGAAGAAGACTCTGGTGTGGGCTACATATCACCCATGCTGGACGGACCGTTTTGTCCAGGCTTCTTAATCAATGCACCAGTGTGGTCTGTACTGCTCCCCATGTTGGACAGATAGCTAGTGGATTACTGAGAGCTGCACAGTATTCCATCCTGGACAGATTGCTGAGTTGTACTGAGCCTGGTCTGCACAGTACTCCCTGCTGAGAAGATATCTCATCTGGTATTATATCTGGGCTAGAACTGTGATATGGATTGTGTATCTGATATAATTCCTGATAAGAGTTATCACTCATCCAACTCGGCGCATTCCGCTGTCAAACCCCGTGTTCCTGAAACTTATTGTCCATTAAATAATTATCTAATTAAAACATGAATATCTGTCCTTCTTATTATGGACCAGAACGGACTCCTCTCACACTCACACTCCATCACAGTCACCCTGACTCCCTCACACATAGTCCATCACTGTCACACTGATCCCCTCACACTCAATCCATCACCGTCCCCCTGACCCTTTCACACTCCATCACCATCACCGTGACCGCCTCACACTCATTCCATTGCACTCACCATGACCCTTTCACACTCACACCATCATTGTCACACTGACGCCCTCACACTCACCCATTCACAGACACTATGAGCTGTGTTTCAGGTGCAATTCGTTTGGTCAAAATGTTTGACATTAAGCAAAACGCAATTTAGTCAAACACTGTAGACAAAAAAACAACAAAAGGAACTTGAAATAATTTAATTTATTGGAAAACTTAACAGATTAATAGTTTATTTAATTACTAAACAGTAACTGCTCTAAAATGGTAACATTCTAGAAACGCACACTTGTCCAAAAACCAATTGAGGAAGCGCATTGTCTGACCTGCAGTTCTCCAATCCAGGAGGAATGAACATCAAAAGACACTTCTGAGAGAAATCACAGAGTGTGCAGCAGCCGGGAGAGATTTTCTGCCTTCCATCCTTGCTGAGACCCCAGCAATAACAGGTGAAAGGTAAAATTAAGAATCCTTGTTCAGTGAGAGTTTGACCATCACTCTACAGGACCAGGCCTCGGCTGCAAAGACGACAAGGAATGGACTGTTTCTACACTGTCTATACAGCTGTAGTAGGTCTCTCAAAAATGCCTAACTGCACCTAAGCCATGGAATGTTGATAAGATAAATGTCAAAGTTAAATGGAAATAACTAAAGCCAAAGGATGCAGCAGGCCTGGTAATCAGACACAGCCTCAGGAGCCTAGCAATTCTGACCCTGCCAAAAGAGAGGAGAATCACTGAGCTAGTGAAGAGAAAGCTTCACCTCGCCGCCTCACCTCTAACTTTACAATTAGTGACGTGCCATTAGACCGACAGTCAGCGGTGTCAACATCTCAGGAAGACCAAGTATTATTGCCATTTGTCATGGTTGTTGTGAAAGGGATTAAATTGAGCTGTTTGTTCGGTGACTGTGATTAATGTCAGTCTTCATGGATCCTAACTGTGACCCTGGAGGCTTTCCTCTTCTATTAATAAGGGGCTTTCTTCAACCTGTTATCACAGAGTATCAATGGCAGTGCCATCCTCAAGGTGATTGGAATCAGCAGCTACAGAAAAAAGTAGAGGAAGACAATTTTAGATCAATAGACTGGAATGTTCAACAATGGATCAGAATCTGAGAACATTACACTGGGATGTTACAACAATGGATCAGAATCTGAGAACATTACACTGGGATGTTACAACAATGGATCAGAATCTGAGAACATTACACTGGGATGTTACAACAATGGATCAGAATCTGAGAACATTACACTGGGATGTTACAACAATGGATCAGAATCTGAGAGTATTCAACTGGCATGTTCCAACAATGGATCAGAATCTGAATGTTTTAGACTGGAATGTTCCAACAATGGACAGGTGTTTATCTGCGGGTCTTCACTGGCTTTCTCTGGATTGGGCATGGATAGAGTTACGGATAGAAGCCGTACTGAGAATTATTCAAGCTGGGTATTATCCCACCCTCGCTATTATTGGTGTTCCTGGTAAGCCAATTTCTGTCCATTCTATAAACGATGGTGAAGGTTATTGCTATTTCGATTATTTATATATTAAAATGCATAAACTATTATCTTTAGTTTCAGTCACAAACTCCACTTCATGTACATCAATATCAGACTCCTCGCTCATAAACATCTAAGAAGGAACAAGACTGTTCAGATCGTTGAGTCTACCTTTTTCTCTGAACTGTTTTATAGCACTGTATTCTCTCTGTCATCAAACCTGCCTACACCTACCTTTATAATATCCCCAGTTTCCAACTCTGCCTCAATGCTGTTGCTGAATTAGCCATCATCTGCCTCCTTCATAGCCTCATATTTTGCGGCTCCAGTTCTTTTCTGACCACTCTTCCTGCTACAAATATTTTGACCGCAAACTTTTCTTGTCTCTCCAGTTATTTAATAATAGGGACCTCATATCAGAGTAATCATGTCACTGGCCGTGTAATTCAAATACAATTCACTGGCACAAGTTATGACTTGAAATGCATTGTTTCAGATCCTACCACAGCCGATGTTAGATCTTAAATTTGAATGGCAACAATTGGAATGAAACCTTATTTTACAAACTGCAACCATAAACAATCGGGATTTCTTTTATTATTTCACTGATAGCCTTTGGTAAAGAAACTGCGTGTGACAAAAAAAAGATCAGCTCCATACGGACTTAACAAATAATCTCGCAGTCAACGACAATTAGTGATGGATGACAAATGCTGCCCTGCCAGTGATGCAGACATTCTGTGAAACAACAGCATTAAAGGTGAAATAAACAAAGGAACTGTAAATGATGGAGATCTGAAATAAAATTCTCCAGTGTCTGAAAACGTTGGAGAATCTCAGCAAGTATGACAGCGTCTGTCAGGAGAAAAAACAGATAAAGGGAGAGAGAGAGAAATGAAAAGCGAACAGAGGGACGGCTGATGATGAACCAGAAGGAATATAAAATGGGAGTTTATTCTCAGATTTCCCCGTTTCACATCTTCCTGAATATCATGTTAATTTTGATGTGTTCCTGTTTAAACTGAGTTATATTCCCTCTGCCCTTCTTCTCGAAGTGTGGTGATCTACTCCATCTGCTATACAAGTGCTGCCATTATAGTTGCTGAGATACAGAGAAAGGTAATGTTACATTGTCGTCTGCTTCTTTGAAGAGAGGAACTGTGAGTGTGGGACTGTGGAGAGATGTAACAGCTTTTTCCACTAAGAAGAGAAACATTTTCAGCACTAAATGGGTGCACCATGTGTGTGAGGATTTGACTTGCTCCTGTCATTACAGAGTAAAGAGATGTTCTATGGACACTTTTTCTGGGTTTGTGTTATCAGCTGCTGCGTCCATTCAGAGAGACCCAAACATATGGTGACCCCCTAAACGTCATGGCATAGAGAGAGAACACAGGGGGCTAACACCTTCAACATATTGTCTAGCTATCACCATAGTTAACAGCTAACCGAGAATGCAACTTTTTAAACAATGTTTTGTGATTAATGCATGAAAGAAGTGAAACTATCACGGTATTCTAACAAATGAAAGGCTTAACAGACAGTCAATTTTTCAATGTATCATTTCAGTTGCATCATACTGTACATTTTTTGCAAAAAATCCTGTGTGTTAGGATTGAGCCCTCCACTACCACTTGATGAAGGAGCGACGCTCTGAAAGTTAGTGTACTTCCAATTGAACCTGTTGGACTACAATCTGGTGTTGTGTGATTTTCAACTAAATATTTATAACAGGATGGAGAAGACAACCAGTAAAATAAATAGCTTTACATCAGCTGTGAGAAACACATTGCAACACTTTATAAGGAACGTGACAATTCGACGCTTCGTGAATAATGATATGATATGGTACAGTCAGCCTCGATTCAGGAATGGGAAATTATCTTTGATAAACCTGCTGGAGTTGGTGAAGATTGTCCGTTGTGACATCAACAACTGAGAATCAATGGGAGTAGAGTATTTGAATTTTCACAAAAAGTTTGGCACGGCTGAATACTGGTGAGTGGGGCATGTTAGAGTCCATGGGTAGGTCGGTGGTAATACACCAAATTGATCAAAATTGGATAATGGGCAAAATGAAGGGAGTAGTGTTTTTCTCTGGGTGGAAGTCTTGTGTTGTATCAGAAGGATCAGTGCTTGGGAAATAACTGTTCGCTTCGTATAAAACGATTCAGATGGGTACAACAAATATTATGATTCTCATTTATATTTATTAAGTGGTGAGAGGTTGGGAAGTTCTGCTGTTGAAAAGGACCTGAATGTCCTTGGTTATAAATCAGTAACAGAACTCATATGGGACAGGAAGTAAATGATAAGTGGCTCTTCGTACAAAATGATTGAAGTACCAGAGTTAGTATATCTTTCCTAATGGTGTATTTTGTTGAGAGAGTACTTTATTTAATTGTGTACACATTTGGTCAGCTTTATCAATAATGATCTCTTTGTCACCAAGACAATGCATAGGAGTTTCTACGGACTACACCCTGGTACGATGGCACCATGTGGAGAGAGGGCATAACTCTGTGTTTAATCTGTAGCCTTGTGAGAGAATAAAAAGTTGAACCTTGATGGCTATGGACGAATACTCATTACATCCCAAACAGCTGAATAAGGTGAAAATTCCGTATTTTTAACTGGATGATTGACTCCTGATAGTTTACATGCCTGTGCAGAACACTCATGTCCATTGACAGAGTGATACAGGCTCTGAATGAACCCTGACATTTTAATGCACAGTTACTGTGTTACACTGAATTGAATGTCACTTTGGACACAATCCTGTCGGCAGTCACAATAGCATCAATATGAAAGAGTTAGCAATTCTGCACCACCTTCTGACCTCCATGGAGACCATGGGTCTACTATCTTGGAGATGCAAGACACCTTGGTGAATGGCTATAAAAAGTTGGCTTCATTCCTACTGCCAGAAAACTATGTTAAAGTTACACATACGTACTACGAGTAATTAAGGCACGAGGAACAAGGTGGTGCAGTCTATCTGTTTAGTCCCTGCTCCATTTGTTTGTGAAGTTGGAGCATCTCTGACACCTTCCTGTTCCTGGGTTAGTAACTTGAGAAGTTGAATTATTTCTTTCTGCCCCTCAGTAAGTAACTCCAGGTGTAAAACACTCTCTTTCTGATCCCATGTAAGTGAGGGAGTGAGCAGATTCCTTCTCTTACTGTGTATTTGGCAGGAGGGACTGAATGAGCTATCACACATCTTGTCCAATAGTTTGATGGGTTGAATGACTTCTACATATTCTTGTGAACCCAGATTGAGGTGCCGAATGAGCTGTACCTTTTACTGTGGAAATGTACAGTGTCTAGCAGTGCTGTTACATGAATGTTATCCAGACTTTAACAGCACGATCTTGAATGATGTCCAGGTCTTCTGCACATGGACACAGCTTAAATAGCTGAGGAGGGTCACCTTGTTCTGAAAACTATCTAAACGTCAGTGAATATCCCCAATTTTGCTCAGTTTGGACTCAATGGGCTGAATGGCCTCTTTCCGCGCTGTAAGAATTCTATGATGACAAATTGGGGATGCCTGGGCTGAGGGAGCTACCCTGAGAATCTCTTGCAGTGATTCCCCACGGCTGAGATAATTGATGTCCACTGATGATAAACATCTTCCCTTGTGATGTGAATGATTCCAAACAGTATAGAGACCGTAATCAATTCTTATTAAGTGCGATTTTCCTCAGACTCCTTGATGTCAACCACAGTCTAATACTGCCTTGAGTTAAGGGCCAGTCGCTCTGTCTAATTCCTCATGTTTCCTCTTTTGTTCATATCAATACGTCATGGTGTAGAAGCAGAGAATGTTTTCTTCATACAGACGATAGTGAATGTCAGGAATTCTCTTGCACAGAGAGTTAGGGAAGTTAGATCTCTGAAAGCGACCAGTGGAGGCCCGCATGGATCAGTTATGGGACCTCTTCTCTTTGTGATTTTTATAACTGACTTGGATGAGGAAATGGGAGGGTGGATTAGTAAATTTTCCGATGACACAAAGGTTTGCAAAGTGGTACATGGGTGTTTGCAGGGCTTTTGTAGGTTGCAACAGAACATTAAGGTAATGCAGAGTTGGACTAAGAAGTGGCCGATGGAATTCAAGCTAGAAAAGCGTGAAGTAATTCCCTTTGAAAGCTCAAATTTGCAGAATATAGAATTATAGGCAGGGTTCCTGGCAGTGTGGAAGAACAGAGGGATTTTGGCGTCCATGGCCATAGATACCTCAAAGTTGCTACCTAAATTGATAGGGTTGTTAGGAGGCGAATGGTATGTTAGCTTTCATTAGAAGGGTGATTGACTTTAAGAGCCGTGTGGTTATGCTGCAGCTCTGTAGAGACCTGGTTAGACCGCACCTGGTATATTGTGTTCACTTCTGGTCACTCCATTATTGGAAGAATGAGGAAGCTTTAGAAAGAGTGCAGAGTAAATTTACCAGAATGCTGCTTGGACTGGAGGGCAGGTCTTATGAAGAAAGTTTGAGGGAGCTAGGGCTTTTCTCATTTACATTAAGAAGAATGAGAGGGGACTTGATAGAGGTGTAAAAGGTGATGAGAGGCAAAGAGAGAGTGAATAGCCAGAGACTTTTCACCAGGGCAGAAATGTCTATCACCATCGGTCATAATTTTAAGGTAATTTAAGGAAGGTTTAGGGGAGATGTCAGTGATAGTTTTTTTTCACACAGAGAGTGGTGGGTGTAGTGTCAATTACGTGAGGGAAACTTGGGAGATTCTTGGATAGGCACATGGAAGAAAGTGCACGGAAGAAGGTGGTGAGTATTATCTTAAAGTAGAATAAATGGTGGTACAACATCAAGGGTCGAGGGCCTCTACTATGCTGTACTGTTCAATGTTTTGTGTTCGTTGGATGTGTTTGGAGAGGTTGGAGATGGATTTTGACCTATCAGAGAGTTGAGAGATATGAAGATTTGGACTTTAAAGAGGATTTGAGACTAAGATAATATCAATCACGATCTTAGTGAAGGACAAGGCATGCTTTGGGGAGGGGGGAAGGGTGAACAACATGCTCTTGTTTCTGATGTTCTCACATTCTGTTATTGGAAAGTTAGCGGGTGTTATTTTTCTGGAAGGTCTGTTTGAATGCTGTGGCCTGGGAGACCAGAGAATTTTGTGAGCCATCTCTTGTTGAGGTATGGGGGCTGTATTCACAATGAATCTGGGTCTGCAACATGACCACTAAATGACACACAAGTTGCAGAGAGGGGCAGCTCTGTAAGGAGAGATGAGGGTTTTCTTCCATAATAATTCTGGGATTTCCAATTACATTTTCCAAATCTCCCCAAACTGTATGTGACAGCATTAAGGGACTGAATGGTAGTCTCTGTTTCTGGCACCAGTTTACAGCAGCAAGTGGTCTCCAACTGCTCCTGTCTAGCAGGTTTTAGGGGCTGAATGTAATACAGAAACATGGGACTGAGGAGCAGGAGTGGGTCATGTGATACTTCGAGCTTTTTCCACCAGGCACTAAGATTGTGGCTGATCAGATTGTGTTGTCAGCCCCACTTTACTGCCTGTATCCCATTATCCGTGACTCACTTCTAGGTCAAATATTTAACTAACTCAGCTTTGAATTCTTGTAATCAGAGAGGCACCTCAAGCTTCTGGGGAAGAGAATTTTCACTTGAAAGACCCATTCCAGATTTTTTCCTCGTCCTTCTTATTCAATTCGAGAGTCATACAGCGTGGGAACCGATCCTTTATTCCAGCTCGTCCGTGCTGACCAGATATCACAACCTGACCTAGTCCCACTTACCAGCATTTAGCTCATATCGTTCTGAACCATTCCTATTGATGTACCTGTACAGATATGTTTAAACATATACTTGTACCCGCTTCCATCACTTTCTCTGACAGCACTTTCTGTACCTGCACTACCCTCTGCATGAAAAAAACTTACCCCTATGGGCCCTTTTAAATCTTTACCCGTCACCTTCAACTTATGACTCTACTTGTGGACTCCCCGACCCTGGGGAACAGATCTTGGCCATTCAGGCTATCTATACCCCTTATGATTTTATAAACCACTTTCATGTCACCCCTCAGCGTCCGACAGTCCAGGGAAAAAAACCTTCAACCTGTTCATCCTCTCCCTGTAGATGAATCCTTCAGGTTCCAGAAACCCATTATAAACTTTTTATGCACCCTTTCAAGCTTAACAACATCAATCCTTTAGCAGAACCTACCAAGTTGTACGCAGGATTCTTAATGTGGCCTCACAAGCGTCCCTGTGCAAGCGCAACATGCTACCCCAACATCTATACTCAATGTTCTGACCGATTCAGGCAAGAATGCCAACTGCATTGTTCACCACCCTGTCTACCTGCAACTACACTTTCAAGGAACTATGAACCGGCATCAGTAGATCACTTTGTTCAGCAACATTCCCCAAGGCACGACCCTGCTTTAACTTACCGAAATGCAAAACCTCACAAATATATAAATTAAACTTTCTCTACCAGTCCTTGGCTCTTTGATGGTCAACGGTGCCGTTGTACTCTGAGATAATCTACTTCACTGAATCTTCTACTGCACCATGATTTTGATGTTATCTGCAAACTTACTAACCATGCCTCCGATATTCCCATCCAAGTTATTTATATCCATGATGAAAAGCACTGTTTTCAGTACTGATTTTTTTCAGCATACCGCTGGCGACAGGCCTCCAGTCTGGAAAACAATCAGTTGCCTTCAGGACAATTTTGTCTCCAACTGGTTAGCTTTCCCTGGATTCCTTGTGATCTAACCTTAGTAACCTGTCTCCGATGGTGAACCTTATTAAACACCTTGCTGAAGTCTGTGTAAACAATATATACAACAGTGCCTTCTTCAGTCTTCTTCGTCACCTCTTCAAAATACTCAAACACATCAATGAGACATGATTTTCATCACACAAAGCCATGTTGACTATCCCTAATCAGTCCTTGTCTTTCTAAATGGATGGAAGTCCTATTCCTCAGAATCCCCTCCAACAAACTCCTCTACACTGACGTTAGGCTCACTGAGTCTATAATTTCATGTGCTTTTAGATCGCAGTTCCCTTTTCTCGTGCCACTCCTCCACAAAAAATATAACTAGTATGGTGATGTGGCCAAGGATATAGTTCTCAGAGTGTGTCAGGGTCAGTGTTAGGAACAAGTCAGATGGATTTCTTTAATATGCTAAAACAACACGTTTATGACAAACGCAAAATTCTTCAAACTGTGATGGAAACAAGAATGACGAGAGGATTTGCAAATATGTACATTGAAATTTCCGTTTGACAACTACTGTGGAACACACACACACACACACACGTTTGATAACAAACCGAAAAGCAAAATATCTGCAAAGCTAACTTGAATGAACTTTTTCCAAATATTATTCGAACTCATGATCAAAGGAAAAACGAGAGTTTGATACAAATGCTGTTCTATTTATACAGTAATCAAGTCCTACAGCATGGACAGAGGCCCTTTGACCCAAACGGATCCATGCTGACCCAAATGCTCATCCACACTAACCCCATTTCCCAGCTCTTGGCCCATAGACTTCTTTTCCTTTCCTGCCCATGTACTTGTCCAAATGACGTTTAAATATTGTTAATATGAATGTTTCAACCACTTCCGCTGGCAGCGCATTCCCTCTGTGTACCACTCATTGTGTAAAACAGTTGCATCAGTTTCCCTTTATTCTTTCCCCTCTCACCTTAAAGTGATGTCCTCTCGTCCTCAATTCCACAACTCTGGTAAAATAGGCTGAGTCCGTTCACCCTATCCATGCCTGTCATAATCTTGTGCACTTCTATTGGATCCCTCTCAGTCTCCTACACTCTCAAGAAGAAAGTTCTCCCTTGTCCTACCTCTCCTTATAAGTCGCAATGTTGAGTCCTGGCAACATCTTTGTAAATTCCATCTGCACGCATTCCAATTTAAAAATATCCTTCTTATCGCAATGTGACCAAAACTGAACACAACACTATAACTGCAGCCGCACCAACATCCTGTATAACTGCAACATTTAATCCCAAGTTCTCCATGTCCTGACCAATGAATGCCAGTGTGCCAAAAGCCTTCTTCACTGCCACGTCCACCTGTGACTCCAATTTCAGAGAACGGTGTACCTGAACTTCATGGTTCCTCTGTTCAGCTGCACTCGTTAAGGCCCTACCATTTACTATGAAACTCCTACCTTGATCTAACTTTGCAAAAATATTCCCCGACCCACTTCTCCAGTTGACCAAGGTCGTGCTGCAATTTCTGATATACTTCCTCACTGTTCATGATACCACCTATTTTAGTGTCATCCTCAAATTTACTAATCATGCCTTGTCCATTCTCAAGAATATCATTGACATAGATAATAAACAGAAATGGACCCAGCACTGACCCCAGAGCAACGTCATGTGTCTCAGGAAGTCCTATTCCTCAGAATCCCCTCCAACAAACTCTTCTACACTGACGTTAGGCTCACTGAGTCCAAGAGCATCTTTCCACTATAACGCTCTGCTTACATCCATCAAGCCAATTGTGTATCCAATTTGCCAGCTCACGCTGTATTCTATGCGATTGTAACCTTCCATAACAGCCTATCAATGGTAACCTTGTCAAAGCCATACTGAAAACCATACAGACAATGTCTATCGCCCTGCCCTCATCAACGTTACTGGTCACTTCAGCAATGAACTCAAACAAATTTTTGAGGCGTGATCTCCCACTCACCAAGCCATGCAATCTGTTCAGTCTAAAAACAACAATTAACAATAATTATTAAAATGAATAATAACAATCACTAATAAATAATAATAATATGACATTTTAAGTGGAGAATAAACAATCCATGGTATGTTTATTGGAACTTGTATCATGGGTGAAGGGCAGAATAGATTTTGTACCTGTGTCTTTGAACTGTGTTGACAACAAGCAAGTGTGGCATGGTGGTTCACTGCTGCCTCGTTGTCCCATGGATCTGGGCTTGATTCCAGCTTCAGGTGACTCTCTGTGTGGGTTTGCACATTCTCCCTGTGTTTGTGTGGGTTTCCTCCAGGTGCTCAATTTTCCGCCCACAATCCAAAGATGTACAGTTTAAGTGAATTGGCCATGCTAAGTTACCCATAGTGTTATGTGCATTCGTCAGGGGTAAATATAGGGTAGGGGAATGGGACGAGGTGAGTTACTGTTTGGAGGGTCGGTGTGGCCTTGTTGGGCCAAATGGCCTGTTTCCATACTGTAGAGTATCTGATAAAAGCAATTTCTAATCAAACGCTGTCTTTCCAAATCCATGTGTATCTTAGCCCTCAGACTCTTCTTAAGTAACCTACGTACCACAGATGTTAGAGTTCCTGGCCTATAGTTCCCAGAGTTTTCTTTCCTTCCCTTCCTGAATTATGGCACAACATTTGTTACCCTCCAATATTCTGGACCCTCACCTGTAGCTAACGATGATGCAAAAATATCAACAGGTCCTTGCAATTTCTTCTGTAGGCCCTTGCAGTGCTCTTGGATACATCTGCTTAGGATCAGGAGATTTATCCACCTTCATACATTCTAATACATTCAACACGTCCTCTCCTGTGATATTGACTCACCGCCAAGATAACATCACGACCTTTGCTAACCTCCCAAGTCTTCATGTATTTCTCCACAGTAACGACAGAGGAGAAATATTCATTGAGAATCTCGCAAATCTACGGTTCCAGACATACATGTCCACTTTGGAACTTGAGGGGTCATATTCTCATTTAGTTATTCCTTTTACTTTAATATACTTAAATGATGTCTTTGGATTCACCATAATCTTCTCAGGTAAGGCTATCTTGTGCCCACTTTTCGACCTTCTGATTTCCATCTTCAGTAACTCCGGTATCCCCTGCACACCTCCACGGATTCCCTTGATCCCAGCTGCATGGATCTGAGCCACGCCTCATATTTGCTGCTCAAAGCCTCAATATCTCCTGACATCCAGGGTTCCCTATTCCTCCCAACCTTGTCTTTTACCCTCACAGGAACATATAGACCTTGAACTGTTGTAGACATTTCACTTCTAAAGTCCTCCCACTTGCCAGAAGTCCTTTCGCCTGCAAACAAACTCCTCCAACCAACCTCTACCATGTCCTGTCTAATTCCATCAAATTTCGCCTGGCCCCAATTTAGAACTTGAACATGTGAACCGGTTTTGTCCTTCTCTATAACTATTTTAAAATGAATACAACAATGGTCATTGGTCCCAGAGTGCTCCACCACTGTCACCTGTCCTGCCTTAGTTCTTAGAGTAGGTCAAGTTTCGTCCCTTCCCGAGTTGCACCCTATACATGCTGTTTGAGGAAACTTTTCTGAGCACACTTAATAGATACAATTCATCTATTCCTTAATTCTATGTCATTCCCAATCTATGATAGGAAAATTAAAATCTCCTACTACGGCAATCCTATTGGCCCTGCAAGGCTCCCCAATCTATTTACGTATTTTTAATTCCTCAAAATCCCCGTTTACTATTTGGGAGCCTCGAGAACAACCCAAATACTGTCACCACTCCCTTCTTATTTCTTAGCTCTACCCACAAATCCACACAGGATGATCCATCAATTATTTTATCTGATTACTGCTGTGATACTCGCCTTAAGCAAAAATGAAACTCCCCGTCCCCTCCTTCCACCGTCCCTGCCCCGTATAAAGCACCTGTACCCTGGTACATTAAGCTGCCAGTCCTGTCCCTCCCTTAGCCATGTTTCTGTAATGACTATAATATCCCAGTCCCACGCACCAAATCACGCACTGAGTTCATCGGCCTTACCTGTCAGCCATCGTGCATTGAAACAGTTGCAATTTAATTTAACAGACATTCCTTGCTCCCTGTCGTGTTCAGCCTAACCTGTCTCTTCAATTTTCTGTTTCTGATTACTGTATCTCTTTCCAGCCTCACAGTTGCTTACTTGCTATTGAGGATCCCACCCCTCCCCAACCCCAGCCAAACTCGTTGAAACCCTCCTTGCAGCACTAGCGAACCTGCCTGCCAGGATATTGGTCCCCTTCCAGTTCAGGTACAACCCATCCTTCCCGAACAGATCACCTCTGCCCCACAAAAGATCCTAGTGATACAAAAATCTAAATCTCTTCTCCCGCAACAATTCTTTAACCACCCATTCATCTGCCACATCCTCCTGTTCTTACCCTCACTAGCACGGAGCACTGGAAATCAATCAAATATTACCGCTGTTGTGGTCCTGTATTTTACCCTTTTTCTTAGCTCTCTATAATCACTCTGGACCCCATCACTATTTCTACCTCTGTCATTTGCACTAATGTGTTCAATGACTTCTGGCTGCTCCCCCACCCCGGTGAGAACATTCTACAGCCGCTTTGCAACATCCTGGGCCCTGGCACGTGGGAGGCTAAACACCATCCCGGATTCCCATTTGCAGCCACAGCGTCTCTTTTCTGTCACTCTCACTATCGAGTCTGAATAATTACTTCTGAAGTTATTCTGCTCTCACAACCTTCTGACAATGGGATTTCGTAATGAAACAGATAGATTTGGCTGAATTGCTTTGCTTCAGGCACTGGGGAGATTCCAAGGAATCATCATCAGGAATCCCTCATGAGTTGGAAAGGCGACTTTTTTTTTCACTCCCAAACGTTGCTGTGATGACAGACAGGGAAACAGAAAGGGAGCAATAGACTGTTCCTTCACAGATCGGCTACATTTCTTCCACCTCGAAGTTAAATCAATAACGTTATCAGACCCCAAACTGTACCATGTGAGCCCTCCTTGAACATTGTCCGAACTATAAGTCACCATCACATCCTTGACTCCAGGTCAGTGCATTATTGCTGTTGTCGTACACAGAATAAATTCATTAACAATCAATGGCCCTACTTGTTTTGAAGATGTGTTAATATGTGCTTGCATAATGTAAACATAAGTGTTTCATGTCCTCACAATATCTGTGTTAAGATGAATATGTTTTATTCTTAAACAAATACAGATATTACTGGAAAAGCTCAGCCTGTCTTCCAGCATGTATGAAGAGAAATCAGAGTTCAATTTTTCAGTTCAATGACCTTTCCTTTCAAACTGACTTATTCTGAAATTATTTCCCCAGTTTTATTCTCCCACACAAGTAGAAATATCCATCCGGTATTCACCAACTATACTCTTCTCAAGATCTTATATGGTCAGCACAACAAACCTCATTCTCAGGCGGAACTGTTAATTCTTCATGAGGTAATCCCTTCATCCCAAGAATGAGTAAAGAGAAAAAAATGCTTGGAAACGTTTCAAAAGCAATTTTTCTTTTCAGATTAGGCAATTATAACTACACATAATACTTCAGATGTGATCTCAGTCATGCCCTATACTGATACAGAAAAACATCACTAAGATCATACCCAACACCCATGACACGAAACAGAATCATTCCATTTACCTTCCATATCATTTGTTGCATTTTCAGAGTAATTTGATGTGAGTCATGTGCCAGAAAAAACAAATCCCTCGGTACCATTGAGGTCTGCATTGTCCTTGTATTTAAATCATTTTCTGTTGATTTGTCTTTTCCTCAAAACAGAAAATTCCCATGCTCACAACTGTCCTCTGTCTGTATGTCATTGCCGAAAGCTCTGACCTCCGCCAGTCTGTGTCCCATTGCAGACCTTCTGCACTCCCCGGGCTGTATCCCATTTCAGACTCTCTGCCCTCCCTCTGTCAGTATCCTGTCGCAGACGCTCTACCCCCCCCCCCCCCTCTGTATCCCAAATCAAACGCTCTCCTCACCCCATCTGTATCCCATTGCAGACGCTATGCCCTAGCCCTGTCTGTATTCCACTTCAGACGCCCTCCCCTCCCCTGTATCCCATTGCAGATGTGCTGCATTCCCCTGTCTCTGTCCCATTGCAGACGCTCTGCCCTCCCACACCTCTATCCCATTGCAGATTATCTGCCCTCCCCCCTCTCTATCCCATTGCAGACGTTCTGCCTCCATTTGATATCTTATTGAATGACTATCCTGTTGCATGAACACACAGAGCTCCATCCCTTTCATCCGGTTCATTGTTATGGATTGTAATTTGTTGATGACATCACACAGATCCCTGAAGAATTCCACTAGTTACAGCTTTCCAAACACAAAATGAGTAATGATCTCTATTCATTAGGTACCTCAGGTGCCCCTTGACCACTCACCCAATCCATGCCCTTCATCATTTGTAATCTTCTAGAAAGTTCAAATGTGACTCGAATCAACACGAATGACTGTGCTTTCAGTCATCCTGTGTCTCAATTCTCAAATTCAGTAGTCACAACTCGTCCTTCTCCATCAAGGTACGATTCCAAAAAGAGTTTGATCATCCTGTTCAGACATATTTAAAAAATAGCGCTGTGGGCTTTGAAACTGGAGTTTTCGGCCCAGTGATAGAGACACTACCATCATTCAGCATTAGCCGCTGAAGCTGCAACATGATGCTCCTGTGTGTTTGTTCATCAGCCTGTTGTAACATGCTGTGACACTAGTCCACAGGACATGAATATGCACCATCGTCTCCAGAGATAGGGGCACTACCAGACAGTCATGGACTAGAATCGAATCCAGACTTACGCCTCAGATACGTGGGCACCAACCTTTCAACAAGGCCTAAACCATGCTCAGATTTTGGGTCATATTTTAAGTGTATGGATGTATTAAATTCTGGTTAACATTACTAAATTATGCAGGGACATTTCTCATTGAAAAAAAGTACAAGTTGTTCGCCTTAACTTTAGGAAGTTGAGTACATTTGCTGTGCCATTGAGATACACTATGAAGATCTTTAATTGTTTGGCTATCACTTCTGGTGGAAATGGCTATTATCAGTAATCTGCTATTTTTGTGGAAGAAATCCTGCAAATACACGCTGCACTATGAAGGATCTCAAGTAGATATCAATACTGAACACCAGAGATAAGGAAGAATCATAAGTCTGGTCCCAAAACACCGGCCACTATTTAAAATCTCGAACATGTGGCTTCCCTCTTCCGAAAATCATTCATTGATACAAGGCAGCTGTTTCCTTTCCATATTTTGCTTACCGACTCCTCCCTCTGCATGCGCAAGACAAACCAAGATCTGGGTCTTTGGGAAACTCAAGGCTGGTGTCTGTCGGCCTCCTGGAGAGGGGATTGTCATTTTTATCCGAAGGGGACGTGTGACGGGGCAGTAATATCATTCACTGGGCTGAGGTGTGGCAGATGGGGTTTAACATGGATACATGTGAGGTACTGCATTTTGGTAAAACAAACAAGGGGAGGGCTTACTCAATTAATGCTGGGCTTTGGTAGTTATGTAGAAAAGAGGGACCCAGGGGCGCAGGAATAATTCTTTAAGTTTGTGGTGCAGGGTGTTTAAGGTTACCTTATTGCTCAGACTTTTGAGGTTAGAAGATGGGAAGTCATGCTGAGATTGTGCAGGACATTGATAAAGCCTCTTCTGAAGTACTGTGTGCAGTTCTGTTCTCGGAAAGAGATTATTAAGCTGTCGAGGGTTCAGAATGGATTTAACAGAATGTTACCAGTAACACCTCAACTCCTGCCTCGGAAGCTAACAAACACATGGCAAGAACATTTACAAATCTCCACTGACCAACCCAGATCCCAGATCCAACCCCCGGACTCACATCTGCCCTCTCGAAGAGGCCTAATGTCCATCTTCCTTCCCACCATCTGCTCCACACTCCCCACCGAACTATCACTATCACCTCCTACCTTCGCTCACCTATCACTTATCTTTTCCCCAGCCTCACCCCATCACCCAGTTTCACTTACCCCTTCTCCCTCCCCAGTCCTGAAGAAAGGTCCTGTCTGATACGTCGACTCTCTTGCTCCTCGGATGGTGCCTGGCTTACTGTGTCTTTTCAATGGCCATGCTTTACCTACACTGTATTATCCAATATCTGCAGTCCCCATTATCTTTTAGGTACAATTCCCTGTTAACACAACCATGTCGTTGTCTGTTATAACTGCACGTAATCTTAGGGATATTTTCTTCTCAGATCATGGACGATAAAAGTTCTCTCAATGTCTTCCTGATATTGCAGTGCCTGATCAGTGGATACAGAATGTATGTTTCAATTTATAAACAGAGAAGCATGTTTATATTCTGATAAACCTCTAGCATTGCTCCCATATCCAAGGCAGATTGAATTTTACACATGATTGTTCTACCAGCCCCAACATTTGTTCCCTCAGTCAGCCCCACATATCCCATCCAGAATGTGTAAATTTTAATCATAATTTTGAATTTTAATAAAACAAATTGAATTGAAATGGGTTAACGGGAGTAATTGGTTCAGCGACTCGGATTGATGTCAGTCTCCATGCATCCTAATAGTATCACTGGAGGGCTTTCCTCTTCTATTAACAAGGGACTCGGTTCAATGTGTTATTCTATAGTATCAGCGGGAGCAACAGCGACAGCACTAACAGGCATCAGCAGATGCAGAGAGAGGTGGAAAAGAGAACGGAATCTGCGAACATTAAACTTGAATGTTCCAACAATGAATCAGAATCGAGAACATTAAACGTTCCCATCCAATTAATGCTGCTGCAGTTTATCATTTTAGATTTGGTCATGGAATGTGGGTGTTGTTGATAGGCCAACATTTATGGACCATGTCTAATTACGCTGGAAGTGGTGGTGTTGACCTGCCATCTTGGGATGAAATTGCTGGGGAAGAGAATTCTCATTTGAACAGCGTGTGCGAATTTCTCATTTCTGCTCCGATCAATGTTGGAGGGTCACTGTTTCCTTTACTAGCCCCACTTCTCCACTGGTTACAGCAGATTTCAAGTGTAACCTGGGTCATTTTCCTGAAAAATGGGAGACACAGAGTCACACACGTACAGACGCACACAGAAATGCACATGTCTTATGATGAAAAGGAATGAGGAAAGGTTTCCAGAGTCGCATAGCAGTTGAACTCATATCAGATAGAAAAGTGATAATGTGTCCCAACTGCTATTCTGTCTGCGGTATTATTCTACTCAAACAAACTGCAGGTATGAGACTTCTTCCTGGAACAGTTGAATTTGGCAGAATTTCGTTTCCTTCAAGCAGTTGAGAGATTCCCATGAATCCTCGACAGGAATCCTTCATGTTTGCTAAAGATAACTCAGGGACTTTTTACTCTCACACTTTGCTCTCAGGAGGGTCAAAGTGATAGAGAGGAAGCAATCGACTGCGACTTATGACCATAAGAACTTCGGACATAGGAACATAAATTAGGCCATTCAGCCCATCGAGTCTGATCCACCATTCAATTCTGACTGACAAGTTTCTCAACCACATTCTCCTGCTCTCTTCCTGTAACCCTTGATCCCTTTGATACTCAAGAACCTATCTATCGCTGACTTAAATATACTCAATAACCTAACCTCCACTGCCTTCGGTGAAACTGAATTCCATTCATTTGGGGCGGCACGGTGGCACAGTGGTTAGCACTGCTGTCTCACAGTGCCTGAGACCCAGGTTCAATTCCCGACTCAGGCGACTGACTGTGTGGAGTTTGCACGTTCTCCCCGTGTCTGCGTGGGTTTCCTCCGGGTGCTCCGGTTTCCTCCCACATTCCAAAGATGTGCGGGTCAGGTGAATTGGCCATGCCAAATTGCCCGTAGTGTTAGGTCATGGGTAAATGTAGGGGTATGGGTGGGTTGCGCTTCGGCAGTTCGGTGTGGACTTGTTGGGCCGAAGGGCCTGTTTCCACACTGTAAGTAATCTAATCTAAAAAAAAATTGATTCTCCACTCTCTGGCTGAAGACGTTTCTCCTTATCTCCATTCTAAAAGTTTTTCTCTTTACTCTAAGGCTGTGTCCTTGGGTCTCAGAGTCTCCTACCAATGGAAGTATTCTCAACATCTACACTGTCCAGGTCATTCAGTATTCTGCATGTTTCAATTAGATTCCCCCCCACATCCCTCTGAACTCCATCAAGTACAGACCCAGAGTCTCATATCATAAGCTTTTCAATCCTGGGACTATTCTCATGAACGCTCTCTGAACCCATTCCAAGGCCAGCACATCCTTCCAGAGATATGGGGCTCAAAACAACGCACAATACTTCAAATATGGTCTGACAAGAGCCTTATAGAGCCTCAGAAGTACGTCCCTGCTTTTACATTCAAATCCTTTCAAATAAATACCACAATTGCATTTGCCTTCCGAACTACTGACTCAACCTGCAAGTTTACGTTAAGAGAATCTTGGAGTAGAACTCCCAAGTCCCTTTTCACTCCAGACATCTGAATTTTCTCCCATTTAGAAAGTAGTCCATGTTTGTATTCTTTCTACCAAAGTGCATGTACCTACAATTTCCAACTTTGTATTACATTTACCACTTCTTTGCCCATTATTCTAATCTGTCCAAATTCTTCTTGAGCCGACCTGTCCCTACGTCTATCATTGTATCATCTTCAAAAGTGGCCAGAATGTCTTCAGTTCATTCATCTGGATCGTTAATACATAAAGTGAAAACTTGTGGTCCCAACTCTGAGCCTTATGGAACGCCACTTGTAACCGACTGTCAACCTGAGAAGGACACTTTTATCGAACTCTTTGCTTCCTGCCAGACAGCCAAATGTCTACCCATGCTAGCACCTTGCCTCTAACACCATGGGCCCTTGCCTTACTCAGTAGCCTCCTGTCGGTACATTGTCAAAGACCTTCTGGAAGTCCAGGTGGATGACATACATTGGCTCTCCTTGTTCTAAGCTGCTCATTACGTCCTCAATGTTGTCTAGCAGATTTTCCAGGCATGACCTCCCCTTGATGAAAACATGCTAACTTTGTCCTACTTTACCATCCACCTCCAAGTATTAAGAAATCTCATCCTTCGCAGTGGATTCCAGGATCTTACACACAGCCAAGTTTAGATTAGTCAGTCTGTAAGTTTCCGTATTTTGCTTTACTCCCTTTTTAAACAGGAGTATCACGTTAGCGATTTTCCAGTCCTTTGGGAATCTCCATGATTCACGCGACTCCTGAAAGTTCACTACCAATGCCTTCACTGTGTCATCGGCTATCTGCTTTAGAACTCTGGATTGGAGTCCATCTGGTCCAGATGACTTACTTACCGTCAGGCCATTCAGTTTTTCCCAACACTTTCTCATTGGTGATGGCCACCATACCTAGCTCTGACCACTCATTCTTTCCAATTTTTGGGATATTACTCGTGTCTTCCACCGTGAAGACTGACGCAAAGTAATTATTCAGCTCCTCAGCCATTTCCTTGTTCCACACAACTGTCTCTGTAGTGTCAATTTCTAGTGATCAAATGCCCATTTTTGCCTCTCGTTTGCCTGTTATGCATCGAAACAAGCTCCTACAATCTTTGTTCACAAGATTGGCTGGCTTTCTCTCATGTTTAATTTTCTAACTCCTTAATTATTTTTTAGTTGCTTTCTGTTGGTCTTTGCGAGTGTTACAACATGGCGGTGAACCCCTCTGCTAATAAAAGTGAACACCCAGGAAAGCTCCCCTCACCTTGTAGTCTATTAGAATATGAGTGACAGAAAACTCCCACATTTCACTATTTAAAGAAAATAAAGTCAATTTAATTTTTTAACACTAAAAGTGAATATTATACAACAACTATTCACAAATCTAATCACCCCAACAACTGCTTATTATCCGACTCCAACTCAATAATATTATGCTGTTTCAATAAGACACTGATGAAGATTACATCAACTTAATTTCAAAACCGCACAGCCACAGCCATCCTCTGTGACCTCACTCTTCCGGCTGTTGAATTCTCCGGATCGTCAAATTACTGTTTACTGTGAATAAGTTTCATATGAACAAATATCTTTGATAGAGAATATTTCCTAATGTCTTCCAGAGCAAGATGGTTGATCCACAGGCTTCTTCTGTCTCGATGGCATTTTCTCTCTCTCCAATTTTCAAAATGTCCGCATTTTTAAATCGTCTTACTGGTTCGATGTTGTTAAAACTATCAATTCAAACTCAATTTACTTTCAGTGACAGAGAGAGTGAAGGAAAGAGAGTGTTGCATGCAATAGTGAGAGTGCGGGAGCAAGAGCCTTGTTCTGGAGTAGGTGCTATAGCAGATATGGCAAAAGTGAGGACTGTAGATGCTGGAATCAAGATTTACATCAGAGTGGTGCTGGAAAAGCACAGTAGCTCAGGCAGCATCCGAGGAGCAGGAAAATCGACGTTTCAGGCAAAAGCCCTTCATCAGGAATATAGCAGATATACAGTGAGTGTGATGGAGTAGAGAATACAGATACACTTGTCCTGGCAAGGCGGGGAAGGTTATTGATTTTTGTCCTGTATTGATGGGCATTTCTTCGGATCATCTCAGCATAGGGGTGAGCCTCCCCAATGTCTTGTCCACGTCTGTTACTAATAACACCACAGACCACATCTTCAGAATCAGTTTGTGACGATCTTGTAAACAACAAGGAGGAACACACATTGATGCCTTACATATCAAAATAAAACTGTTGTGTAAATTTTGAGCATCCTATGCTCTGGAAATTAGATACGTAAATATTGTCAGTATTGCAGAATACTGGATGATCTAAAATTGCATCAAAACTGCATTAACTAAATGATTGCTAATGCTGTAAAAAATAAATTTTATAAGTGTATATGAGGTAGGTTGAAGAGTATGTTGTGAATCAAACTAGAAAGCAGGTCATTTCAGGTGTGGTGTTGTGTAGTCACAAGAGCTAATTAATAATCTTGCTCTTCAGCAGCTTTTGAGGAATCGTGACATTAATATGTTGCATTTTACACGGCGTCTGCAGGCAATATACAACTTTTGAACATTACACTCAAATATCATGGAAGCACGGAAGCGAGAGGGTCAAGTGAATTGGAGAAATACAGTATTACATTTAGTGTGAGCCAAATAATGTTTGTTATTGATAGAAATACTGCAATGTCTGAAAAATGCGTACATATCACTAAGTTACAAACACCAAACAAAGGGAAGATGACTCAATGATGGTTAATGTAAGAAATTAAAGATTGTGTTAAATCAAAGGAAGTAGGTTCAGGAGAATTCCAGATATTGTGGAAACCTGAACATTCAGAGAGATTTACTTTTCCGAAAATAAGGAAGGAGAAAGTCAATGCGTATCAGCAATAAGATAGTATTTGAAAGTGAAGCTAGATTGATCACTGCTAAGTCTGATGGGCCAGATGTACTTCATTTCAAAATGTCAGAAATAAAACAGCATATTAACTGAACTCTCGGTGACTGTGTTTATTTTCCTGTAGATTCTGCAAAGACTATACGCCATTGTGGATAACTGGACGGAAGTAAACATGATCCAACTACATACCCAGGCAAGAAGAGATAATGCAGAGGACTGCAAACCAATTAATTTGACAACTACAGGGAAATAGTTGGAATCTCCTGTATAAGATGATATTGGGCATTCAGAAATGAACAGCAACATTGCAGAGAATCACTGTTTATTTCTGACAGAGAAATCATACCTGACAAACTTCGGAATTGTTTGAAGTTGTTTCTTGCAGGATAGACAATGGACAACCAGTGGAAGTGGAGCATTTGGATTTTCAGAAGTATTTCTGTAAGAACTCACACAGTGATTTCGTAAATACAATTAACGTGAATAGTACTTGGAGGAATACCTGTAATTGGAAAGTTAAGGTTAGGTTGGCCTTCTTTTAAGGGAATCTGAATATAGATGTAGAGATATCATTCAGCAGTTTGCATAGAGTGTTGTTGAGAGTATACTTTGACAATTGTGTACAGCGTTGGTGACCCAATGTAAGAAAGAGTATACTGATCACAGAGGACGTGCAATGGACATTCTCCAGATTAATCGCTCAGATGATAAGATTTTCTGATGGGGGGACTTGTCTTATAATCTCCCCAGTTTCAAAGAACAAGAGGTGATCACAATGAAATTTGGAATATCTACGAAACATGTGACAAGGTGGAAATAAACAGAATGTTTCTCTGGCTGCCTATTCTACATTTAAGGAAAATAATGGCAGGTTAATTTACAGGGCATTTAAGAGCCCAATAAGGATGAAATTCTTCACTCGGAGGAGACTGACGCATGCAGGGCCATGGAAACCTGCTGGCAGAGCAAGATTGGTGCGAATCCCCAAATATTCTACAGGTATGTCATCTGGAACAGAATAACCAGGGAACAGCTAGGACCTATTAGTGAC
This sequence comes from Hemiscyllium ocellatum, assembly GCF_020745735.1. Taxonomy (NCBI): domain Eukaryota; kingdom Metazoa; phylum Chordata; class Chondrichthyes; order Orectolobiformes; family Hemiscylliidae; genus Hemiscyllium; species Hemiscyllium ocellatum. The sequence continues at coordinate 25,486,430 of NC_083447.1, read as the reverse complement.
TTGCCAAGTTGAATCCAAATGCAACTTCGTGTTAGAAGGCTATTTGTGTGTCTGGTGTACCGCAGATATCAGTGCTGTGTCCCTTATTATTTGTGGTAACCATAAGTGATGTGAATGTGACGTGGGTAGGGGGAGTGTGATTAGCAAGCTTGTGTTGGAAACAAAGATTGACCAGTTGGTTGGGAGTGAGGAGGACGGCCTTTTTTTTTTATCCCCAGCACCTATAGTGTGTGTGTGCAGGTGTGAGGCACAGTGAGAGACAAGGTGTTCAAATCTTTATTCAATTTCCACCAACAGGAAAAGTAGGAAAACACCCGAGTGGCCTGTGACAAGCAGTGCCCTTCACATCAAAGGGCAATGCCGTGTGAACAAACAGTGAAGGGGAGGGCAGGGACTAAATCAAAATAGGAGGACGGCTTTTTTTTTATTTTATTAAACAAATTACAAAATAGTTCAGTTCACAAGAAAACATTTACAGCTGTAAAAGAGACAGCAATTTTACAAGGGAGAGGAGCAGCAAAGCTAGGCCCCAAACCCTACCGTTTGACCATTTTACAGGGAGATGAGGACAACCCTCAAATCCCAGTTCCACATTTAACAAGACAGTGACAATGACATTTGTACATTAAACAATACGGTTACATACAGAAGTGCAGACAATACAGACCCAGCATTCCCCCACCCTTCCCACCTTTTGACCACTCTAAGGCAGCCCACCCCTACCCACCTTCTGGCTCTCGGTCCACCCCGTGCCCCTTCCAGTTCTCAGTCCGCCCTCACACCTTTCGACCACCTCTAGGACAGCCCGCCCGGGAAGGAGGACGGCTTTATGTTACAGGGAGCTACTGGTGGATTGGTCAGATGATAACAATCAATGGCAGATGGAATGTAACCCTGATAAATATGAGGTAATGTACTTTGGAAGAACGGTGGAGATGGCTGCACACCAGGAATCTCAGTGGGTGCTTCTCCACAAATCTTTGAACGTGACTGGATATGATCATTGATGAGTTAAGCAGGACAGTAGCCTTTGATCGTTGACCCAAAGACTATAAGAGTTATATAGCACATTAGTAAGGCCAAATTAAATACTGTGTGCAGTTCTGGGAGCACATTACAGGAATGATGTGATTGTATTGGATAAGGTGCAGAGGAAATTCACTGAGATGTTCCCTGGGATGGAACATATGAGCTGTGGAGAGGGGCTGGATAAACTCTGGTTGGTTCCATTGGAGCAGAGAAAGTTGAGTGGGTAATTAATTTAAGTTTAAGATTACAAGGGGCATGGACAGGGTGAACAGACAACAGCTGTTCTTTTTAGTCAAAGTGTCAGCTTCCTTACAGTCAGAAAGCATGGAATGGAGAATGGAGAACAGAGAAACATGACACAACTAATTCACTTCTGTCTTCACAGAAAAAGGCATAAACAAAGCCTTCCCAGCAATAGGAGAAAACCTGAGACTGAGGAGTAAAGGATATAGTATTAAATTAGTAAACAAACTAATTTGGGAGAATTATTGGAACTGAAAATAATGGGCATAGAAAAAAAAACAACAAACATTAGTGAAATGGGAAACATATTTGAGAAACTGACTGGTAGATTATTTACAGAAAAGCAATAGAGGAACAGAAGTTGGATTTTGCTGATATGTGCCAAGTCTTGGGAGGAGCATATCAGCAAAGTGACCTATTCCCAGAACCTGTGCAGCTGCAGTCACTTCGAATTTATATGGAGGTCAAAGATGGACCGGTTCCGAAGGGACCCGCTGAACAAAGATCTGGGTAATGGGGGAAAAAAATACACCCAATGTCACCCTCACCCTAATGGCCACCTTTGCGTTTTGCTGCATCAAGCTGTGCAGGGATCCCCGGTACACAAACACCAAGTGTCACTGCATACTGAAGTTCTACCTGTCCCCGGTGTTGTGAAGGATTGGCCTGGCCTCGCTGCCGTGGAATGTTCTGAGTAGTTGGACCGTTCCGTATCACCTGGCGTTCATGGAGAAGTTTATGAAGAAAATCACCTTTGACCACAAGTCCATCAGGAAGTGGTCAGCACGTAGTGTCCTTGAGACCCTTCGGGTAAAGGAGAGGGCGGATCCTATTGAGCGTTTCCCTGAGCAGACTGTCAAAGCCATTTGGCAGAATGCGTCGTCGCCAAACATTCCAACAAGCACCAAGACATGGCTTGGCTGGTGGTGAGAAGGGCTCTGCCTGTGAGATCCTTTATGCACGCCCAGACTCTCAGCTGCACCGCACGCTGACCTCGAAGCGGCTGCGGGGGTGAGGGGAGAGGCGAGACTGTCACACACCTCCTTCTGGAATATGCCTACGCAGAAGATGTCTGGAGAGGAATGTAGTGGTGTTTGTCCCGAGCAGCGCTGTGACATGGGACTCTGTGCTCTACGGTCTGTTCCCCGGGATGCACACAGAGACAAACATCAACTGTGCCTGGAGGATCATCAACTCTCTGGTCCGAAACCTGTTGATCTTCCAGCTGAAGGAGTTGACCCCGACTGAGTGTTGCAGACTGGCACATTCCAAGGTCCAGGACTACGTGTTGAGGGACGCACTGAAGCTTGGGGCAGCTACTGCCAAGGCGCGGTGGGCAAAGACCACCTTGTAACATCTGCCTGCCTAAGAAGAACACGCGGCCCACGCAGTCATTTGGGCTCTGCTGACGCCGCAGCAGACCTGGACATAGACCTGTATATAAAAATGATAAATTCTGATCTCTGTATGTAAATGTTTACGTATGTATGGCATGACCAACTGTACAGACCATCAAAGTATTTTATGAATAAAGTATACTTTTGACATAAAAAAGCCGATGTGTGCTGCGTGCAGGATTTTCCTGGGAGAAGTCTAATTTGATGTGACCTTCAGGAGCGTGAAGCACTGCGAGCAGCTCCTGAATGTCTTCAAGGAGAAGGGAGGGGAGTCTCTATTCACCACCTTGCCAGCGATCCTGTTGGGTGAACGTCCTACACAGAGCAGGGGTGTTACGTTTCATATGTACAGCCCCCACGTCCCAGCAGCTGCTGTCCTCACCTTCCTGAGAAGATATGTCCACGTTGAGGCAGAAAGCACTAATGTGGTCGACCCTTTCAGGATCTGGACCAGCAAGCAGCAGGTCAGGTTAATCCTGAGGGTCAATGCTATGGGAACATCATCCACCCAACCTCCAGCTTTGCAATCGGAGGGGGCAGAGTGTACCTGACATATGCAGCCCAGCCGAAAGTGTGCTAAACTTGCGGGAGGACAGGCCACATTGCGGCTGACTGTAAGGTCACTGTCGGAACTGCAAACAGGAGGGTCACCTGACCAAGGAATGCAAAGAGGCCAAGAACTGTAATCTGTGTGACGAGGAGGCCTACCCAAGATGAGCATCCGCCACCTCCGCACAGATGGCCAGAGGTGCACGGCAAACGATAAGCAAGGCACCACAAACCAGCAAGGGAATGGTGTCTGGTGGCACCAGGAAGGAAGGACAGTCTGGAGCTGAACAGCCAGCAGCCAGGTACAGTAGCTGATCCCAGCTCCTACAGGACAGACAGAGGCAATGGAGGAGGAGAGAGCCATGGAGGCATAGGAGTGGATTCGTATATAAAAAAACAGGAGGGCGAAAATGTGCCAGGCCACCAAAACCTCCTACCAAAGGGGGAAATGACAGCTGCACGGTAAGGATACAGGCAGCTCTTCGGATGGTGAAGATGGGTGGCACGGTAGCACAGTGGTTAGCACTGCTGCCTCCCAGCGCCAGAGACCCGGGTTCAATTCCCGTCTCAGGCGACTTTCTGTGTGTAGTTTGCACATTCTCCCCGCGTCTGTGTGGGTTTCCTTCGGGTGCTCCGGTTTCGGTGAATTGGCCATGCTAAATTACCTCTAGTGTTAGATGAAGGGGTAAAATGTAGGGGGAAGGGTGGGCGCGGGTCGGTGTGGACTTGTTGGGACGAAGGGCCTGTTTCCACATGGTAAGTAATCTAAGCTAATCAAAGATGGGCTCAAGGAGGGTCATCACCAGAATAAGAAACAGAGCGCTGTGGGGAGAAAGGAGGGCAGAACCTCCCAAACAGGAAACGATGAACCCTCCGAGGTGACTGCCAAAGGCCACCCTTCACCAGGTGAAAACCAGGAGGTATCCACCACCCCACAGCTCCAGGTAACTGGCAACAGCAACCCTCTTCAGATCTGAGCTGAGGATTAGGGAAACCATTGTCTTCTTATGTGAAAGCCAGATTTGAGGAAGATCCTTTAGTACTCTCCCTTCAAGTTTTTGCTTGAATTAAAGTCCACTCCCTGCCCGTGCCCTGTCTGCCTCCAGAGTCTTTGTCCCTAGCTGGGAAATCTCGGTCCTACAATAACCAAGGACATAAAGATCAGAGGGTAAACTAAAACAGACTGAGGCATACAGGCTACACCACAAATGGCATGTAATAGGCAAGATCAACGTGATTAAGATCAGCACTATTTGAAGTCAGAGATTCCATTCCTCAGTATAATAATGGTTGGGAAGATGCTGTTCATCAGCCGCTGGTTTGAGTGTTTAAGCTTCTGTACTGTCTGACTGATGGAAGAGATTGCAGGTGATCCAGAGTGCGATGGGTCTTTGGTTGCCGTGTAAATGGAGTCAATGGATGGGAGGTTTGTTTCCTTCATGGTATGGGCTGTGCACACAACCTTCTGTCATTTCTGTTACTGACCTGGGCTGGGCTGTTGCCACACCAGGCCATTATACACCTGGATGGTTTGCTCTCAGTGGAGCATTTGTAGAAATTGGTGAGGATCCTTGTGAGCATGCCAAATGTCCTGAGCTGCTAGAGAACGAAGAGGGGTTGTTGTGTCATCTCGCCTGTCACATCTAACTGGGAAGTCCAGGACAGAATGTCAGTTATCTTCACTCCGAGGAACTTAATGTTGTCCACCATTTCAACTTCAGTTCCATTGATGTAGATGGGGGCATGTTCTCCTCCTTTCATTCTGAAGTCATTGATCAGTTGGTTAGTTCTGCCACCGTTGAAAGAGAGGTTGGTCTCAGTGCAGCACGTCACCAAGTCCTCTATTTCCATTCTGTATTTTGACTTGCCATCATTACATATCTGTCCTACTATGATGGTGTCGTCAGTGAACATGTAGATGGCATTCGTTCAAACTTTGGCAATACAGTTGTGGGTGTACAGGGAGTATAGTAGGGGGCTGAGGACACATCCTTTGGGATTTCAGTGTTGAATGTTATCATGGAAGATACACACTTACCTATTTTCACTGATTGTGTCCTGTGGGTCAGAAAGCTGAGGATCCAATATCAGAGGGCGGAGCTGAGACTAAGGTCAGGGAGTTTTTTAATCAGTCTGAAGGGAATAATGGTGTTGAAGGAGAACCTATAGTCAATGAGCAGGAATATGACGTGGGTGTCCTTGTTGTCCAGATGTTCCAGGGAAATGGCACCCACTATGGACACATTCCACTGTAGGGGATCGAGGCAGGCTGGTAGACTGGAACTAATGTGGGCCATGACAAGCCTCTCGAAGCACTTCGTGCACCCCTTGGCTGCTGCAACTCTAAAGAGAAATTTCCCAGCTTATCCAACCTCTCTCTATGACTCAGACCCTTGAGCCCTGGCAACATCCTTGTAAAGTTCCAGTTTAATACCATCCTTCCTATAGCAAGTTGATCAAAACTGACCATAATATTGAACGTGGAACTATTTGCAACTGTAAGTTTTACTCTGCTGCCAATTATTATGGGCTGTGATATTATTTTGTTTTTGTGTTATTCTGAAATCTTGTTATTAATTAAATCCTCTGATGGCAAACCCCTCTGGTGAACGTCCTCCTGACTGCTTGAATTGCAATTAATCTATTTTATTTGGGCAGATATTTTGAGGCCGCTGCATATCAGAGAACAGAAAGAGATGATGGATGTTTGTGCAGTGTGTATCCTTAACTGGACAAGCTTGTCACTCCGGGCACCTAAAGCTTTTATTGTGGGTCAGAGTACCTCAGAATTGGTACTTCGCAGAAGGAAGCTATTCAGCCCATTGTAGGAGCATGAACATAGAAGGTTACAGTTCAGTAGCTGAAACATCCTTCAACACTGCCCACAGCTCCAACAATCTTAATGCGAAATGTAAATTTACGAACGCATCCTTCCATTCCCTCATTGAGGTCATTTTCAAAACGACAAACAACAGTCGCCCCAAAACAGATTTTTACAGTGTACCTCTAGCTACTGAACTCGAGGATGAACATTCGCTATCAACTACCATCCTCTGTCTTCTTTCAGCTAGCCAATTTCTGATCCAAACCACTAAATCACCCTCAATTCCACGTCTCTACATTTTCTGGGAGAAAGTAAGGACGACAGATGTTTGAAATCAGAGTCGAAAGTGTGGTGCTGGAAAAGCACAGCAGGTCAGGCAGGATCCGAGGAGAACGTGAAGATTGCAGATGCTGGAGATCAGAACACTGATTCCTGATGAAGGGTTTACAAATGAAACATCGACTCTCCTACTCCTTGGACGCTGCCTCATCTGTTCTGATTTTCCAACACCACACTCTCCATATTTTCTGCAATAGCCTCACATGGGGGACTTATCAAATTTTTGACTGAAATCCTTATACCTCATTTTACCCTCATCTACCTGTTTGGTCAACTTCTCAACGAACTTAGTAAGATTTGTGAAGCATGACATACCCTTCACAAAACCTTGTTGACTATCCCTAATCAAATGATTCCTTTCTAGATGATAATAAATCCTATCTCTCATAATCCTTTCCAACAATTTACCCATAACCACAGCAAGTCTGGTATACAACTACCAGGGTTGTCTCTTCTCAAATTCTTGAACAAAGGGACAACATTTGCTATCGTCCAGTCTTCTGGCACTATTCCTGTACACAATGGCGATATAAAGATTCGAACCAATGGTTGTGTAACTTCCTCCCTAACTTCTCAGAGAATCCTAGAATTAATCCCATCTGGCCAAGGGGACTTATCTATTTTCACACTCTTTAGAATTGCTAACATCTCCACCTTACGAAATTCAATCCCATCTAGTGTAATAGCCTTTACTCCATATCCGCCTCAACAGCATTGTTTTTCCATTGTGAATACTGATACAAATATTTATTTAGTGCCTGTCCTATCTCCTTGGACTACACACACAACTTCACACTACTGTCGTTGATTGGCCCTAATCTTAATTTGGTCATTATTCTATTCGTGACATACTGATACAAAGCTTAAGGGTTTTCCTGGATCCTACTTGCCAAAGACTTCTCATGCTCTCTCTTGGCTATTCTTAGCTCTTTCCTTAAGTCCTTCCAGGCTAACTTGTAACTCTCAAGCATCCGAACTGAGCCTCACGTTTCATCTTTACATATGCCTCCTTCTTCCTCTTGACAAGAGATTCAACTTCTTCAGTAAACCACAGCAGCCTCACTCGACCACTTCCTCCTTTCCTGACAGGTATAAACTTATCAAGGACACACAGTAGCTGTTGTTTGAAAAAGCTTCACGTTTCAATTGTGGCCATCTCCTGCAGTTTCCTTCCTCATGCTATGTATCCTAAACCCTTTCCTAATCACATCATAATTGCCTTTCCCCCAGCTATAACTCTTGCCAAACGGTATAGACCTGTCCCTTACTATCGCTAAGGTAAACATAACTGAATTGTGGCCACTATCAGCCAAGTGTTCACCTACCTCCAAATCTAATATCTGGTCTGGTTCATTACCCAGTACCAAATCCAATTTGGCCTTGTACCTTGTTGACCTATCTACATACTGTGTCAGGAAATATTCTGCACACATTGGCCAAAAACTGACCCATATAAAGTCATTGAACTCTAGCGTTTCCAGTCAATATTTGGAAAGGTAAAATCTTCCATGACAAATACTCTGTTATATTCGCTCCTATCCAGCATCATCTTTGTAATCCTTAGTCTAAATCTCTGGAACTTTTCAGAGGGCTATAGAGAACTGTCAACAGGGTGACTCTCCGTTTTTGTTTCTAACCTCTTCGCATACTCACTCAGTAGACGAGTTCTTATCAAACATCCTTTCTGCCAACATAATATTGTCTTTGATTAACAATGCCATCTCCTCCCCACCATTTTTAGTATCTTCCTTGTACTTAATGTAGCAATTAAACCCCGGACCCTCAAACGATCAGTCTTGTCCCTGCTCTATCCATCTCTCCAAAATGGGCACAACATTTGTGAAAAGCTTTGTAGCTCGGGTGCTCGTTGTTGTAGTTCTGTTCGCCGAAATGGGAATTTGTGTTGCAAACGTTTAGTCCCCTGTCTAGGGTCATCCTCGGTGCTTGGGAACCTCCTGTGAAGTGCGTCTGTGATATTTCCTTCGGCATCTGTAGTGGTTTGTCTCTGCCGCTTCTAGTTGTCAGTTCCAGATGTCCGCTGAAGTGGCCGGTATATTGGGTCCATGTCGATGTGTTTGATAATAGAATCTGTGGATGAGTGTCATGCCTCTAAGAATTCCCTGGCTGTTCTCTGTTTGGCTTGTCCTATAATAGTTGTTTTGTCCCAGTCGAACATCAAGCTGTACAATTTGGAAACAGGGAGTGATTGGAGGGATGTTAAACGAGGGTGAGTTGGATAGATCAGAAGACAGCATGAGGAGAGATAGATAGGAACAGACAGAAAGTGTAAGCTTTATTTAGAAATTCTCACGGATTGCAAGGCCTTTATCTAGTGCCATACCCTGTGAGCACTGTGCGAATACTGGCAGCGGTCCCAGAGCGTTTATCTTCAATAATATCACAGAGGTGAGTTACTGACAGTTAAAAAGAGTGCAAAAGGCCAAGCGATTTTTGTTTTTGCAATTAGAAGGTGGTTTAATTTAAATAGACTGGGTGAACAGCAGCAGGAACTGAGAATCCTGCTTGATACTGGGATACTGCGCCAGAGAATCTCAATGAGGTGGATCACTGACAGAGGGGAAATCAGCATCTCAGCTGTGAGCCAAATAATGATCGAGAAAGATTGCACACCACTTCCGTGGTTTTGTAATGCACACTTCAATTTATGTCACTCAATATCATAAGTGTATCTTATCTCTTTGTACTTTCCATAGTTTTGTATGGACAGAAAATGATTTTGTCCTGTATTTTGTTTTCAATAAACAGATTTTATTCTTCATTCCTCACTTTAAATGTATCCTTGAATCTGTTCTGCATATGAGTTATAAAGGGTAACATTCCAATACTGATGACTGGGGAATATTATTGTCCCTCCCTCATGTCTGAATTGCCATGTCCCCCACATCTCTTTATGTTGTGTCTCCTCCACAATGCCATAATCAGACTGTCATTGAAGTCCAGTAAATGACACTTCATTACAGTTCACGAACTTCGATCACAACAATAGCACAGGCCTCATCTGCTTGTCTCCGAAACTGGAATAACAATCTGAATTGCATTTGTCACGTTCAATTCTCTGTTAAAAGTTCCATGCCATTTGTCTGTTATAACCTCACGTTTCTCAGACACACATTCCCCTCAGATCATGAACTATAAAAATTGTCTCAATGTTTTATTGAAATTATAATGCTTGGTCAGTAGTTCCAGGATGTATGTTTCCATTTATAAACAGAGAAGCACGTTTAAGTTCTGATAAACTTATGGCATTTCACCTGCATCCAAGACAGATTGAATGGTTGCACTCAATTGATCTACCAGCCTCAAGATTTGTTCCATCAGTCACCCTTACATCGCCCATCCAGAAAATGACAGTTTGAACCATTGTTTTGAATTTGAATAAAACAATATTGAATTGAAAGGCGTTGGCTGGAGCTATTTGTTCAGTGACTGTGATTGATGTCAGTCTCCGTGGATCCGAGATGTGTCACTGGAGGGTTTGCCTCTTCTATTAATTAAGGACTCGGTTCAATGTGTTATCCCAGTGTGGGCGGGAGCATCAAGGACTGTACTAACAGGGATCAGTCGCTCGAGAGACGGAGGAGGAGAGATCGGAATCTGAGAACATTAGACTGGGACGTTCAATTAATGGATCAGAATGTGAGAACCTTCGACTGGAATATTACAACAGGCAGGAGTTTATCCGATGGTCTTTACTATCTTTCTCGGCCTTGGATATCATTAGCATATCGGATAGAAGATATCCTTTGGATTATTCAAGGCGGTTACTATCCCATCCTCGCTATAGTTGGTGTTCCTGGTAAGTCATTCCATCTGACCAATAAGCTGAGTTTAACTGAATTGCTGTTCATATTCAAATTTTAAAATTTGGAAGTCATCATTTTCAGATATAGTCAAAAATTTTATTCCTTACTGATTATAGCTAGCAAATTACTATTCACAACTTACTCAACAATACGCGAGGAGAAACCAGAATGTTCCTAAACTCCATTATCTTTTTTCTCCATTCATATTTACATTTCTACATATTGTCCCCACTCACCAATCCTGCCCAGGACCACGATCAGGATATTTCAGTCACCTTCTCAGCCTCAATGCAACTGCTGAATCATTCATCATTTGTGCCTTTGGTAAATTCAGATATAACCATTTCAAATCCCTTCTAACTCTGCTTACAGCACAACATATTTACACTTGAGATGGTTACTTTGTCCTCTCCACAGAATCTGTCAGATGGACAGACAGTGCATGGTGGTCAAGTCATTGATTCGTAATCAAGCGGCACAGAATAATAATCTTTTGATGTCTCATGAAGGAAGTTGATGGAATGCAAATGAAATCATCACCACTTGTTATAAACAGAAGCCTATCTGTTTGCCTCATGTCCTGTAGAGAAGGCAATGGGTTATCCTTCCATGGTCAGGTCTCTGTGTGACTGCAAACCCACTGTAATGTGGTTTACTCTTTATTATCCTGTGCAACAGCTGAATCAGCCACTCAGTTCAAGATCAGCATAACATGCTGGCCTGACCACGGCCGCACATATTCCGTGAGAGCAGAGCAACAGGAAAGATAACTCCTTTCCTCTGCCTGATTTCCATGTTCCTGCAAGTAATTTCCATTCAGGTAGGTGACCATTCCCAGCTTCAAGTGAATTCTCTCTGGTTGAGTCTCCCTCTGAACGTGATACACATCTCCATTGACACCTCTGGTGATGGCTGACGCAAAGATGTAATAAACTTCAAAATTCCACATCATTCGCAGAGTAGTGAGAAGGAGTTGCTTTTCAGACCACGGGAAAAAAAAGTTGAGACAGCTAAGTGAGGGAACAGAATTATTGTAATCAACCCCAGAGCGTTGTTGAGATAGTATTTGGAGTATTGTGCACAGATTTTCTCTCCTTTATAAAGAATAATCCTCTTGGCAGAAAGAGTGTAAAGGAGTTTCACCAGACTCATTGTTGGGATGATTGTACCATTGGGAGGGCATGAGGATTAATCTGTAGTGCTTTGAAGAATCAGAGATGATTGCAATGAACCTTAAGGTGATGGGCAGTCACTCATTATATTCCAAACAGAACTAATACGGTGATAAATTCCATATTTTTTTTAACTTGGTTTACATGATTCACGATGGCTTAAAAGACTCTGAGAACGTTCCTCTCACTCCACGTCACTCACCATTTCGATAGAGAGAGAGGGCCATTCTTTAACTAAACTCTTCCAACATTAATACAGTGCATTTGGTGTGTAATCATACATAGAACTTCACGTTATCCGCCATCCTGACAGGAGCCACAATACCTTCACTCTAAAACAGTTAACTATCCCCAGCAGCTTCTGACCCCCACGGAGAACATGGGTCTGTCTTCTTGGAGATGGAAGATGCCTTCTCGAGGCTTGGCACAAAACATTTGGCTTCCGTCCTCACTGCCGGCAAAACACATTAAAGTGTCATTTATTCCACAGGCAATGGAGCCACGAGGAACATTGTGAGCAGTCTATGAGTACATTCTCTGGTCCATTCGTTTTCCAGGATGGAGCATCAGTGACACCCTCCTATTCCTATGTAAGTGTCTCGAGGGTTGAATGGGCTCCTCCTGGTTCTATAGAACAGGTTTAGGGGTCTTACTGGACCCTGCCTGTTCCTGTTTAACAGCTCAATGTACTGACCAGACGCCTCCTCTTCCTGTGGAACAGGCAGGAGGATTGAATGGGCTGTCCCTCTTCTTGTTCAGACATTTCGATGAGCTTAATGGTTTCCACATATCCGTGTAACCAGCTTGAGATGCTGAATGAGCTCCTCTGTTAACTGTGGAAATGTGCAGTGTCTGGCCGTGCTGTTGCATGAATGTTACCGACACTTTAACAGCACTAACGTGAATGTTGTTTGGGTCTTGCTGAATATAGACACAGACCGGTTCAGGAGCTGAGGGGGGACAAATTGTTCTGAATATTGTGTGATCTTCAGTGATCACCCTGCTTCTGATCTTGGGATAGATGCGGTGCGCCGGAATGGGGGCACATAGACATTGACGAAGGAGATGAAGATGTTTGTGCTGAGGAAGTTAATCTGAGGATCTCCTGAAGAGATGTCCCGGGACTGAGAGGACACCGACCACAAGCATCTTCCTTTGTGCTCTGAAAGACCCCAACCAGTAGGGAGGTTAGACCTGATTCTCATTGAGCTCAAATAAGTAGGTGGTCCCGATGACATTCTCAGTCGACTACTGCCTTGATATCAAGGTCATTCACTCTTTCCTGAGCCCCTGTGTTCACCTCTTGTTCATATCAATAGGTGACGGTGTATGTGTAGAGAGTGTTTTCCTCTCACAGATGGTAATCGATGTCAGGAATTATCTGGACTAGAGAGTTAGGATAGGTACATCACTGACAGGATTTAAAGAGGTGATACATGAATCTTTGATCTGTCAGAGAGCTGAGGAGTGTGAAGAAATGGGCATAAGGAGGAGTTCAAAGTTTGTGAGAAGATTTGTAGCTCGGGTGCTCGTTGTTGTGGTTCTGTTCGCCCAGCTGGGAATTTGGGTTGCAGACGTTTCGTCCCCTGTCTAGGAGGAGTTAATGCCAACAGTAGATCAGCCATGATCGTATACAATGTCTTGACTGTCCGAATTATCTATTCCTGGTCCTTATGTTTTCATTTTCTGTAATTTCGAAGTAAACAGCTGTAATTTTCCTGGATGTACTTTTATTGCATGTTGTAATCAGAGAGAGCAAAGCATTTTTGAGTCATCTCTGAGTGAGAAATGGAGCTTTATTCATAATGAATCCTGGTCTAGACCAAGACCAACAAATGAAGCACAAGTTGCAGAGAAGGGGCACTCTGTAAAGAGACAAGAGGCGTCTTTGAAAACCAGCCTGCATTTCCAAATAACATTTTCCAATCCGTACCAATCTATCTGAGACAGTTGTGAGGGATTGTTTGAGATCTTATGTTACTGTGGACCAGGTATTTGGAGCAAGTGGCCCCCATCTGCATCTTGCAGGAGCTGTGAGGGGCTGAATGCACCATAGTAACACGGGACTGTGGAGCAAGTGTGAGTCACCAGACACTTTGTCACGGCTCTACCATGTACCATATTCCTACATTCATTTGTCTTTCAAATGTCTAACATAGACAATTTTGAACAAATGGAAATATCCAGGCATCACAAACTTCTGGGGAAGGAATTCTCACCTTAACAACACTTTGAGAGTCTCTTGTTCGTGTTCTGACCAATGTTGGAGGGTCACTCATGTCTTTTCCCACTCCTCTATTGGTGAAAGCAAATTTTAAATGTAACCAGTTGAGTGCTGTGTCCAATGATATCGGCATCGGACTGGGTAATTTTCTAGAAAAATCTCAGACACAGAAAGTTGAACTGTGAACACATGGTAAAACGATAGAGTGTCCCAAATGTTTTTTCTGACTTTGAACTTATTCTGCTCACACAAATGTCTGGGAATGCGGATTTCTTCCCGGAACAGTTGGATTTGGCTGAATTCCCTTTGCTTCGAGCTGTACAGAGATTCCTATGAATCCTCATCAGGAATCCTCCTCGACTGGAAAAGATGACTCAGGATTTTTCTGCTCTGATCCCTTGTTTTCAGGTAGAACAAAGTAAGAGAGAGATCAATTGGCTGCTGCTTCTGAAGCAAATATTTTTCCCCGTCTCCGTGCGTAAAAATACAGGAATGTCAACTGAAAACCAAACTGGACCATGTCCACTCTACACGTACATTCTCTGGAATGGATGATAATAGATTGTATGCTGTATGCAGCATCATTGCTGTTGTTGTGCACAGTGCCTTTCATTAGCAAAAGAAAATAATGTGCCCGTTTTATGATTTGTTTAGATGCCTATATGCGTCTGCGTAATTTTTTTTAAATGGATTGATAGCTTCATAATATTTGTGTTAATACCACTGCATCTCATTCAAAAAAATATTATCTAGCTTTCGTCTTCTTAACGAGAGAAAATATGTATCCAGCTGAAAGACTTTTCTGAAAATCGTGGTTCAATAAGATTTCTCATCTAAGATCTAAACAGATAATCCCCGATAGCAAAAGGCCAACATTTCAGGAATGAGTAAAGGGAAGCATCTTTGAACAACCTTGAAAGGAATTGTATCCTTTTTTTTAGTTTAGAAGATCAAAACTGCCCCCAGTATATCAGATGTGGTCTCAGCAATGCCCTGCACTGATGCAGTAAAACATTCCTGATTAAACCCAATACCCGTTGCCACAAACAGCATCATTCCACTTACCTTACAAATCATTTGATGCATCTGCAGACAGACTTTATATAATTCATGTACCAAGAATATGAAAGATATCTGTATCACAGGGTTCTGCAATCTCTCTCCATTTAAATTGTTCCCGACTGCAATAGACAACTCACATTACATTATTACTTCTGAGGGTATGCTGACTAACCTTCCCTGTCTACATCATAACGCAGATTCGCTACCTCTGTTGGAAGATATATTGAATGATAATTTTGATGTACAAGGTAATTCAGTTTTGATCCATTCAGTCCCTTCATCCGGATATTTTACATAGATTCTTGATCATTGATGACCTTACAGTGATCTCTGAGTCAAAACTAGTGACAGCTTTGTTTAAAAATCATATATCTCTACTGTCTATCTCCTGTTAGTGACAGCATCCCTGTTCCTGTGCAGCACTTCAGGCAGTTTGAATGGCCTCGTCTGGGGCTGTGTAATGTACACAACGAGCTGGATTACTTCATCCTATATTCCTGTGTAATTCTTTGGAGGGACAGAATGGTCTCCTCTCATTTCATTGTAACGATCCAGTCTGGCTGAATGGAATGTTCCTCTACCCTGTAATCGCATTGAGAGGTGGGTTGAGGTAACAACACATGGGGTAGGGACAACAGTATATCTCTGTAACGGCCGGGAGCGTGGATTGAGGTAAGAACACATGGGGTAGGGGCAGCAGTATATCTCTGTAACTGTTTCGAGGGGTGGATTGAGGGAACGACACATGGGATAGAGGCAGCAGTATATTCCTGTAACAACCTGGAGGGTGGATTGACTGAACAACACATTGGAAGGGGAAGCAGTTGGCCATTTGGCGGCACCAGTCAGAATGCTCATGGCTGATTGGAGTGTGTCTGACCATCGTCTCCTGTCTGTTCCCAATAAACATTGACTCTCCTCTCCGGCAAAGATCAGTCAAGCTCAAACTAAAATATCTTAATTAACCGAGTCTTCACTGCTCCCTGAGGATGAGGACACCTCAGACAGCACAACAGTAAAGGGAAAGGAACATCCTTCTTCCATTGTGGGACACATTTTTTTAAAAACTGTGTTAACCTCACATCAAAATCACTGCCCCTTTTCGGATAAAGTGGTACAATAACTAGGAACATACACTAACCATTCTGCCCTCCAATCTTTTCCCACATTACCACTGACTGTTTCCAATCAAATATGCTGCTGCTGCTGCTGTCTCAGGAAGAAAATACCTGATAGCATAACAATACACGGGCATTAAAAAAGGAGCAGAGTTAGACCATTAGACCTATCGAGTCTGATATACCATTCAGTCATTTCTAATATGTTCCTCAGCATCATTCTCCTACCTTCTCCCTCGAATCCTTGATCTCCTTATAAATCAAATACTTATTTATTTGTGTCTTAATGGCACTCGTGTCTGTGTCTGTGTCTTGATGTGTATTTATGTGTATGTGTGTGTGTGTGTCCATGTGCTTGTTATCTGTGTATTTGTGTGACTATGTCTGTCTGTCTTTGTATCAGCCTGTGTGCTTCTATCTGTGTTTGTGTCTATTTGTGTGTGACTCTTTATGTCTTTGTGTGCTTCTACATGTGTGAATGCTTGTCTCCTTGTATGCATTGTGTATGTTAGTATATTGGGGTATTTACCAATACATCTGTGTATTTCAATGTCTGTATCTTTGTGCAATGGGATATCTGTTCTTCTGCAAGTGAAAGAGATGAGGTTGGAACTGACAGTAGGTTTGAAGTGAGAATTGCTCTTTACTGAATATTGCTCCTTATTCAGTTGGTGGTACATGGATGTTTCAGAATCTCCACAGAAGGCCTCCCAGTCCTCTCCGGCTCTCTTCAGGATCCTCCCCACATATCAGGGTAGGGGGATGAGGGAACGGATATCCGGCACTCCACCGCCCAGCTTTGCCCTTTCTGTCCTATTCCAGGCTGTTTCTCCTGGAATGGGAGAAAGGGAGGGAATGAGTGAGGGTGGGAGTGTATGGTCCTGCTGTTCGTGCTAGGGTAGGTGAAGTGTGACATGGTGAGGTGGCCGGAGGGAGTCTGTCCATAGTGTTGTATCCATGTAATGTTATTAGTGTGTGGGGCTATTGCGTCAGGGACAGAAAATGTGGGGGAGGGAAGGTGCTGAATTCAACAGCCGGAGTGGTCGTGCTTGAGCCTTATTTGGAGATTGAGCGTGAGCCTTGGTTGAGGGTAGGTGCTGTAAGAGACATACAGTGAGTGTGAAGAAGCAGTGAGAATATACGATGACACTTATCCTGACAGAGCGGGGTGGATATTGATGCTTGTCCTGTATTGCTGGACATGTATTCGGATCACCTCAGCATGGAGGTGAGCCTCTCCGAATGTCTTATCCAAGTCTATCACCAATAACGACACAGATTCTGTCCTGCAGATTCCACAGAATCAGTTTGGGTTGGTCTTACAATTAGCAAGGAGAAACAAACCTGTTGTGTTTTATATCTGAACCAAAACTGTCACGCAAATGTTTTGCATCATATGCTCTGGAAATTATATATGCAACTATATGCAAAGGGAAGCTATGTCATACTACTATTATCGCTGGGCTCTTAACCCAGAGACCCGCATAATGTTCTGGGTTCAGGGATTCAAATCCTGCCATGGCAGATTGTGGAATTTGAATTTAATAAATATCTGGAATCGAGGGTTTATGATGATCAGGAATCCATTGTTGATTGTTGGAAGAACTCATCTGGTTCACTGATGTCCTTTAGGGAAGGAAACGGTTGTTCTTACCTTGTCTGGCCTGCATGTCACTCCAGATCCAACTCTGTTGACTCTTAACTGCAGTAATAATGGATGGTGTCAAGTTGCATCGACACTGAGTTAGCTAAGTGACTGCTAATGTTGTGAAAAATAAATTCCATAAGTGTATATCAGGTAGGTTGAAGAGTATGCTGTGAAGCAAACTAGAGAGCAGATTATTTCGGATTTGGTGTTGTGTGATACTGATTAAGGATGATCAGCCATGATCATATTGAATGGTGGTGCAGGCTCGAAGGGCAGAATGGCCTACTCCTGCACCTATTGTTTATTGTGTGGTCGGAAGGACTAATTGCTAACCTTGCCCTGAAGCAGCTTTGGAGGAATAGTGACATTAATATGTTGTATTTTACACGGTGTCTGCATTCAACATGGAATGGTTGAACATTCTGGTCAAACATCATGGAAGCCCAGAGGCGAGAGTGTCAAGTTCACTCCAGTGAATTGGGGAAGAACAATACAATATTCAGTCGGAGAACAATGGTTGTTAGACCCATATCGTCTTACAGCACGGAACAGGCCATTCGGCCCAAACTGGTCCATTCCGAACAAAATGTCCATTCACACTAACCCCATTTCCCTGCCATTTCCCTGTATCCTTCTAATCCTTTCCTACCTGTTAATTTGTCCAAATGTATTTTAAATTTTGTGAATGTACCCGCCTTAACCACTTCTGCTGGCAGCTCATCCCATATGCATACCACCCTGGGTGTAAAAGAAATTGCCCCTCAGGGTCCCTTTTACTCTTTCCCCTCTGACATTAACTTGATGCCCTCTGGTCCGTGATTGCCCAATCCTAGGGAAAAAAGACTGAGTGCATTCACACTATCCATTCCTCCCATGATCTTTTACACTACTATCAGATCCCCTTCACCCTCATACATTCTAAAGTAAAAACTCCAAGCTTGTTCAACCTCTCACTATAACTCAACCCATTGAGTCTTGGCAACATCCTTGTAAATTTCTTCTGCACTCTTTCCAGTTTAATAACATCCTCCCTAGAGCAAAGTGAACAAAACTGAACATGACGCTACAAGTATGGACTCGCCAACATCTTGTATAATTACAATATAACTCCCTAATTTCGATATTCAGTGCTCTAACTGATGAAGGCCAGTGAGTCAAAAGGCTTTTTCAGTGCCTTGTCTACCTGGGACTCCACTTACAGAGAACCATGCACCTGAATTCCAGGGTCACTCTGTTCCACTGCACTCCTTAAGGCCCTGCCATTCACCATGAAACTCCTGCCTTGAGTTGACTTTCTAAAATGCAAGAACTTACACTTATCTGAATTAAACTCAATTTGCCATTTCTCGGCCCACTTCCCCACCTGATCAAGGTACTGCTGTAATTTCTGAAATTTCTGATAACCTTCCTCACTGTCCACGATATCACCTATTTTAGTGTCACCTTGAAACTTACAAATCATGCCTGTACATTCTCATCTAAATCACCGATATGTGTAATATATGAATATATGGTCTCAGCACCGACCCCTGTGGCATTCCACTCATCACAGGCCTCCAGTCCGACAAGCATCCTTCCACGATTACCCTCTTCTTCCTATCATCAAGCTAATTTTGGACCTAATTTGCCAACTCTCCCTTAATTCCATGTGATCTAACCTTCCAGAGCAGCGTACCATGTGGAACCTTATTGAAGGCCTTACTGAAATCTATATATACAACCATGCCCTTGACAAAGTTACTGGTCACTTCATCAAAGCAGTCTAACAAATTTGTGAGCCATAATCCCCCATTCACAAGGCCCTGTCTTTCCAAATGCAGGCATATCTTCTCCCTCAGAATCTAGTCAAATAACTTACCTGCCACAGATTTTATGTTTATTGGTCGATAGTTCCCCGGCTTTGTTTTGTAGCCCTTCGTGAATAACGGCACAGCATTTACTACCCTCCAGTCCTCCAGGACCTCATCCATTGGCTACCGATGATGCAAATGTACCAACCAGGGCCCCCGCTATTTCTTCCATGTCCTCCTGCAGTGTTCCTGAATGTACATGGTCAGGACCAGGAGATTTATAGAAATACAACAAAGTCTGAAAAATACGTCTATTTATTTCAGGTAAAACACCCACGAGTGAGAAAGTGAGTTAACAGTGATTAGCATAATAAATTAAAGATTATATTAATCACAGGAATTGACTTCAGAAGAATTCCACACATTGTGGAATCCTGAGAATGCTCAGAAATTTACGATCCAGTAAAGGAGGGCCATGAAACGGGTAAGGAAATCAAAAAGCGAACATACATGCAAACAAGCAGGAACACAAAGACTGCATAAATCTATGTTCTATATTTCAAAGTGTTAGGACGGGCTACCGTCCCCGTGTTCGTTTGAAGGAGAGAAACACTGGATCTGATTCAAAATATAAGCTGTTTACTGAGAGAGAGCCGTACACAAAATACAGTGAGGTGTTTTCAGCTCACTGGAGAAAGCGCCTTCTGAAATCTTTCCAAAAACCCCTGCTTGATATATTGTTCGCTAAGCTAACGCTATGTAATCACTCACACACGTGATCTCTCACAGACAAAGGCCTCCTGTGAACAGGCCTCGGCCTTGGCAGGTATCCACGAGATGGTCTGTCTCGCAAACAAGGTCTCCGAGTAAAGGCTGCCATTGTATTGGTCTGACCTTGGTAGTCCAGCTGCACAGGCAGTTTCGGTAAACAGTCCAAACAGCAGCTCCGCAGCGCCCCCCGATTTCCCAAGCAGCAACTACAGTTCTACCCTCCCTAGGCTTATTAGATATACATCCCAACACTCCCTCCCTTGGCCTCGAAAGAGGCCACACAAAATACAGCAGTTCGCGCGCAGCAGTCAGGACCCAGACGATCGGTGAGCGCCCCTCTGTCGCTCCTTTGCAAGACCGACCATTTAGCTAAACCCGGCTTGTCTGACTCTAGGGAGACATAGTTATAGGGGATAGGAGTCCCTAAGCAGCATACAACCTCACAAAGCAATCCGCGTCGCAAAAAAAATCCCTACTCTAGGCGCCTCTCCAGTTCGCATACAATCGTTAAGGCACGAGAAGCAGTGAAATAATACATAACAGACATAAGCACTTAAAAGTCGTAAACATCTACAAAAAGCTATCTCAAAACCAACAAAACAATTACTGAGTATGATAACAAAAGCGAAGAGAACCAGAGGAAAACACAAAGTGGATGAGTTAGGACGCCTGCAGAATGAAGGTCTGCTGTCCAAAGAACACCCAATTGTACAACCTCCCAGTAAAATCAGTCGTATTATACCATGACATCAAACTACTGACATAGTGTCAAATCTTTTTTGTAATAGGATTCAATGAGCTCTCCTTCCTTCCCAAAGGTTTATTGTTAAGTCGGTTCTGGAAGATGACACAAAACTGGCATTTTCCTTTGTCAAAATACAGTGAATACAATGTCAAACTGCTGGGTCCACGATTTTCCTTATATCAAGCTGCTTTGCAAGCCAGAAACTTGACCAGATTCCCGACACGGATACAAAAGCCAGGCATCTGTTAAAACCACAGACCACAGGCCATTATTCTGAAGGTCAATGCACGACTGTGCCTGTCTTAGGTTGTCCCTCGCTCGAGGAATCTTACCCGTCATTGGCTAACCAGTCACCTTCACTTGACCAATGAAAACCCATATCCATTTCACAGCTGTCAAGTACGGACACGGGCAGTGGTAACTGGCTTATCATTGTGAACAGTGGCCGTCGAGACCAATCGAAGCCATTTCGCAATACCAGATGATGGCTAGGCATCTCTTGAGTGAACAATAGTCTCTTGAGTCTCGAGGCATATAGCACTTCACAATCTCTAACTGCAGCATAAAAGCACAAATTTACCTGTTGTCAATTTGAACGGGAAAGAAAAAAAAAATACACAACTAGGGGGTCTCTGCACCTCAGCCCTCACATTCTGAGGCCCGAAATGGGAAGGATTAGAAATGAGAGATACAGTTATAAAGTAAAATCATAAGTTGTCCCGCGCTTCTCTCTCAGGCATATCTCCCCCATTCTCTCTGATACCGATCCCGTAATCTTTCCTTGGGGTGCCCCCATCACAGGCTCCTCCAGCACCGCTGCCTGGTATGCGGGTGGGGGGTTATCCTTTCCCGTCAGGGCATGGTCGGTCGTTCGTGTCACAAGCGTCCTGATACATGGTATACAACAACAACCACAGGTAATAAAGATAGCAACAGAGATGCAGAAACCAAGGGCCAGCTGTCCCAGCACAGTTCCCCATCTACCGAATGTGCTATTCAGCCAAACTATGACTGGGTTTTTTAACCCCTGACTGCTCAGAAATGATGCCAGTTGTTGTTCCCCTCCCTGTCGTTATCAAAATCATAAGCAGAATGGCTCTTTCTTCCCTTTATAGATCAGGACACTCCCGCCCAAAATGCCCTATCCTTCCACAATAATGGCATCCTGCCTGTGGAGACCTTCGTCTCTGCCCCTGTCGCTCAAACTCTCTATCAAATGCTCCTCCATGTCTCTCCCTACTCCCTTTCTTCCCTGCCCTACATGCTATCACTCGCTGCTCCGGTTGCTCACTTTTGGCTGCATTCTTCTCCTAATTACCTCATCAACCGCAGCTACCATCATTTACGCATTCTGCTCCTGTCACTCGTCCTTTCTCTCTTTACAAACACTTTCTGTGCCCCTCCTAAAAATTCATTTAATGGATTTATCCCACTTCACCCTTCTATCTTCCGTATCTTTCCCTATCCAGCATCCCCATATCAGTCTCCTTTCTCCCACAGTAAATAGTATATTCAAAATAGACATTAACTCAGCCCACAAATACAGACTGGGCCTCAAAAATAAATTAATTTGTTCTGACAATCCTATCGGATTTTCAACCAGGACCGTCATTTCCTTTTAAATGTTCCAACCTCCCCACTGGTGAGGGGGTCACACACAAACCCAATCTCCTTGTCCCCTATCAACACTTCCCGAAGGGGACAAGTCGTTATGTTCTTCCCTGTTTCTTTCTTTTAAGAAATTTTGCAATGTTCCTATCTTCCCATATGCTCAAACACCAATTTATCAATTCATGCTTGACTAACTTTAAGGCCTGTTCCTAACTTGTAAACATATTTATATATTAACGTCCATTTATTCAGTGTTTAATATTTAAAATGTAAAATGCATACAGTTCCCAATTTTGAAATCCACTGTAATCGTCCAGATTTAGTACCCTAATTTAGATCCAAAATTAGTTTTCTTACGTACTTCTGGTCAATCATTACTCAATTAAAATACTTTAGGTCTTAAAATAATCAGAGATGTCTTACAACAATTTGTTGATTCCAGTTAAAAACTTCTAACGCATGCACAATGGTCGAATCCAAGGTCACAGATAATAACCATGGAAACTTTCGTTTTTTACAACTACCCACTGTCGAACGAAACTTTGACTGTCCTTCATATATTGCTTTTATGTAAAAATAAAAGAGGTTAGTAAGAAAAGTACTTAGGGAGTCATGACTCATAAAAGAACAGAAGTTATTAGCCTTAAAAAATCATGTTAAGCTCACATAAAAAGAAATCACTTTAAACAGCAGTCCTGGAACTCAAGCTCTAGAAACAAAAAACAAGAGTTCAATCACCAAGCAAACAGATGCATCTACATCATGTTAAGTTAACATAAAACGAAATCACTTTAAACAGCAGTCCTGGAACTCAAGCTCTAGAAACAAAACTTACTCATTCAATCACCAACAAACAAATGTGCATTCAAACCAAATCACAAAGGGTTAAATGTTTTGCTAGCTATACACGCGCTCTCTCTCTTTTTGCACAGTCCTTTGTGAATCTCCTTACCCCTAACCCTTATTCCTCGCAATCCTTCTATCTATCCTTCTCTCTTGGTTTCTCTTCCCTTTGTCTCTTTTCACCTTCCATTTTTCTTTATCTATCTCTGCTCGTTCTGAAACTTGAGTTTGTTATTTTGGTTAAAAGAAAAAAAGAACTCTGTCTGCAACTTGACCCTGAAGCCACTGTCAACATAATACTGGGTCCAGGGCGCTACCTATTTTGGCTCTTTATTGTTTTAATTTTAAAAATATCCCAGTGTCACCTGTACAACTGTGCATTTAACTCAATGGGAGTCCCCTAGCCAATCAGAGCCCTCCATTGCTGAATGGGAGTTCCTCGTCCAATAGAAAAACACGCACACACACCTGGCTGCCCCAGTCTATGGGAAAAAAAATCACAGAAATTCACACCCACTTGAGAAAAGCAATCAAACTGCCGGCTGTGCAAACAGAAACCCCTTGAAAAAAATCATTATAAACCACAAGCAATTCCACCCCGGTGGCAATGGAAACCAGAGAGAAAAAAAAATTGGAAGTCAATGACTGCCCAGACCATGCAGTATTTATACATTAAAACATATTCACAATTTATTTGGAAGTTGTACTTGCTATGAACTGACACAGGGAGGACATAAAAGGGAACTTTATAGGTTCAGGAATTATACCAAAGTTCAAAGGTTTTGTTTTTGGTCTTGTAACGTTTTTAAAAACTTTACTCACGCAAAATAGAGCATCTGAGCTATAGCCAAATCATAAATACAAATACTCTAATCTCTGGACTAGAAATTGCTTCGCTTATAATCATTATCTGCAGTGACTGTAGCTTTAATATTTTATTTTGAAATTGAATCAACAATTAGTAATTTAGAACATTAATTATTAAAATCAGTTTGTATTTCATCACAGATTACTAAATTCCATATTAATTTAGTTGCATTATTGTCTTTATTCCTACAATATAGATATTTCAAGCTTTTTGGACCCTATCCAATAAGATGCACTCTAAACAAGATTTTTTTTTTGAATATTAATTTGTTTTGCGACGTGTTACCTGGTGTGATAAATTTTGAGCACAATTACCTACTGTCTCTTCTATATTTATAAGAACGTTGGAAGAGTCAGATGGAAAACTCTTTTTATACTAGAACATATTCAAATTCACAAAAATTGCCAATACAAATAGTAATAAGTTTTACTTGGTATTTACATCATTTGTTATTCTAAATATGTACATTATGTATATCTGTATTTACAAGAAGGTTTATACAAAGTGCATAAACCGCATCTCATCAGTCAAGCAATGAATGCGCACTCCAAGCTTCGAGAATGCATCCCTCGCTAATAGGTTCACTGGACACTTCAGAGCAAGGAGTTGGGGTAGAGTGTTTTTATGTTGCTCAATCGTTATTACAGTGGGCTGTGTATATGGCTGTTTCTCAATCAACCCCGAGAATCACACAGCTCTCAATACCCTCCCTGAGAAGAGAAAGTCCTCTGGTAATTTAGCAAACGCCCCTGTGTACCCGGAACACAGAAGGCTTTTTCAAAAAAAATGCATAATCTTAGGGTCATGGAAATGAGAGATTCCTCGCATTCCCCACCTGTACCCCTCGGAGTACAATAAATCTAGTATTCCTTATATTTTTTATATTCTTTGCCGAGATCCAAACACTCTTTTCTACCTCTCCTGCCCTCTGGGGTCTTCTTTCATAACACCTCATTCCTCTTTCACTTGCATAGGTGATTTAAAAGCCTGCCCCCCCCCCCCCCCCTTGTTTCTGTTTCTATCTTTCATTGTCACTATCTCTGTCGTTTCTCACTGTAAGCTGTTGTCAAAAATAAATTTTCCTGCTGTCCACCTTTTAATACTTTCATTTAAACATAAAAATTTCTCCCAAAAAAAATGGGGATCAACCTTATCAGATACCACCTAATCTTTTCTCCCTCTCTCAATGTCTATTAAAATTCTATCCTGAAAGAAAATCACGTTAAGCATTCATGAAATTATAATCAAAAATAGCACACTGAATCAAATGACAGACAACAAGTTTTAAACAGAAAACTATTAACAAACAGATGAATTCAAGCCAAAGCACAAAGTGTTAAACTGCTTGTTAGCTGAGAATGCCTTCAGCCAGTCTCTCTCTTTCACACAGACACACTGCCGGCGCACGCAGCATTCACTCTCTCTCTCTCTCTCGGGCAACAATGCAAACTTCTCCCACAGACTTTCACACACAAACTCTTCTTCTCCCACAAACTTTTACAAACACAGAAATACTTATACACACATACAAACGTTTACACACCCAGAGACTCTATCTTTCTCATAGACAAAGTCCCTCTCACACACACATACACACACACACAGTCGCTCTGTCCGTAAACTTGTGTCTGTCTCTGTCCCCGGTCCTCTGTCTTTTGTTTCTCTCTCCACCACGGCACTCCTAGGTGTCGGGCACACGAATGCACCACCTCGACTCCTGACAAAGCCTGTCCCGATCAGCGCTGTCCTCTGGTCAAGGGAAGTATATACTTTACTCCCCAGTCATTAGTGCAGGAGGGAAGCCTACGCTTTACCCAAGATCGTCTTGCGCAGAGGGAAGCTTAAGCTTTACCCGAGATCGTCTTGCGCGGAGGGAAGCTTAAGCTTTACCCGAGATCGTCTTGCGCGGGGGATTATACGTTTTACCCCTAACAATACTTTCAGCGCCCACCTCGAGCACTTTTTTTCTTCAACACACTACCCACCTCTAGGACTTTCAGCGCTCACCTAGAGGACTTTTTCTCTACAAAACACTACCCACCTCTAGGACTTTCAGCGCCCACCTAGAGGACTTTTTCTCTACAAAACACTACCCACCTCTAGGACTTTCAGCGCCCACCTAGAGGACTTTTTCTCTACAAAACACTACCCACCTCTAGGACTTTCAGCGCCCACCTAGAGGACTTTTTCTCTTCAAAACAATAATACTCACCACCCCTAGGACTTTCAGAAACCGTGCGGCTGGGATGACCCTTCACCTAGGGGACTTTTCTTCATAAATAAAAGGTCCGACTCTCTCTCGGGCTGCCAAGCCCACAATTTCGGTTGGCAAAGAGTTGTGAGACGCCGAGCAAATAAGAATTTAGCATATTCAAATCCCTACTGGAGATCTTTTTTGAAAAAGGCGCCTCCGAGCCTGATTAGAAGTGGCTGGCCGTTCGGCGACCTCTCAATCCCTGCCAACAGGCGTGTCTCCACTCCCTCCACACGTTCGGGGTCACCAATCTGTTAGGACGGGCTACCGTCCCCGTGTTCGTTTGATGGAGAAAAACACTGGATCTGATTCAAAATATAAGCTGTTTACTGAGAGAGAGCCGTACACAAAATACAGTGAGGTGTTTTCAGCTCACTAGAGAAAGCGCCTTCTGAAATCTTTCCAAAAACCCCTGCTTGATATATTGTTCGCTAAGCTAACGCTACGCAATCACTCACACACGTGATCTCTCACAGACAAAGGCCTCCTGTGAACAGGCCTCGGCCTTGGCAGGTATCCACGAGATGGTCTGTCTCGTAAACAAGGTCTCCGAGCAAAGGCTGCCATTGTATTGGTCTGACCTTGGTAGTCCAGCTGCACAGGCAGTTGCGGTAAACAGTCCAAACAGCAGCTCCGCAGCCCCCCCCCGATTTCCCAAGCAGCAACTACAGTTCTACCCTCCCTAGGCTTATTAGATATACATCCCAACACTAGGAAAGAAAAAAGCATAGTCAAATGTGGAAATCTGCAATCAGGAGAGACGAGCTTATAATGGATAACAGGGAAATGGCCAACCTAATAACCAGTTACTTTGCATCTGTCTTCATGGAGGAAGATCCAGAAAATCACCCAGAAATACGACATCATCATATAGGACTTGTGGATCGAAAGACATAAAGTCAATTTATATCAGTAACAAGGCTTTACTTGAGCATGCAGCTGGATTGAGCATTGCTAACCTTCACAAACCAGATGTACTTCATACCAAAATCTTCAGAAATAAACCACTAATAGAAGTATTAGTTGCACTGTCGATGACTGTGTTCTATTACGAAGTGCATTCTGCATAGTCTGGATCCAAGCACTATAGATGAACGGTAGTGATCCAAGCATCTACAAAGGGAAGAAGAGATAGTGTGGAGAACTGCAGACAAATTAACGTAACATTTGTGGGGAAACTGTTGGAATATACTATATAGGATGTGATATTTGTTATTTAGAAATTAACAGCAACATTGGAGAGAATCAGTATGCATTTCTGAAAGAGGAATCATGCTTGACAAGCTTTGGAATTGTTTGAAGTTGTTTCTTACAGCATAGATAATGGGGAACCAGTACAATTGGCATATTTTAGATTATCAGAAGGCTTTCTATAAGATTACACGCAATGAGTTTGTAAATGCAATGAATGTGAAGGGTATTCGGAGGAATATATGCAAGCGGTAAGTTAAAGTTTGGATTGCCTTCCTTTAAGGGATTCAGAATATAGATGTTAAGACATGTTGAAGCAGTTTAACAGCATGTTGGTGAGTACTGTACCTGGAATATTGAATTCAGTTTTGGTCACCAAATCTGAGAAAGAATATACTGACTACAGAGGAAGTTCAGTGGACATTCTCCAGATTAATCCCTCAGATGGCGAGATTGCGTGATGAGGAAACGCGGCCTGTGTTCTCTAGAGTTTCAAAGAATGAGAGATGGGTCACTGTGAAGTGTATAAAATTAACAAAACATGTGACAAGTTGGAAATTAACAGGATGTTTCTCCGGCTGTCTAATACACAATCAAGGGAAATAATGGCAGGATAAAGGACAGACCATTTAAGACTGCAATAAGGAGGAAATTCTGCATGCATAGGGGACTAATTAACAGAGGGGCATGGAAACTGCTACCAGGGCAAGATTAGGGAGAATTCCCAGATATTCTACAAGTGTGTCCAGCGGAACAGAATGACCAGGGAGCAGGTGGGACTCCTTAGTGACTTGCCAAATTGCATCCAAATGAAGTTTAGTGGTAGGAGACACAAGGTGGTGGTTGACTCCTTGTGTGACTGGAGGCCAGTGTCCAATGGTATACTACAGGGATCAGTGCTGAGTTCCTTATTATTTGTGATTTGGAGGTGCTGGTGTTGGACTGGGTGGACAATGCTAAATATCGCATTACAACAGATTATAGTCCAACAGGTTTATTCGGCGGCACTAGCTTTTGAAGTGCTGGTTCTTCATCAAAGCGCACAATACCTGATGAAGAAGTAGCGCTTCGAAAACTAGTGCCTCCGAACAAACCTGTTGGACTCTAACCTGATTTGTGTGATTTTCCACTTTAATATTTGTGGTAATCATAAATGATGTCGCTGTGAATATGGACGAGGGGTGGGGAGTGTGATAAGTAAGTTTGTGTTTGATACGCAGATTGGCCGGTTGGTTGGCAGTGAGGAGGAAGGCCTTAAGTTACGGGAAGATACAGATGAAATGGTCAGCTGGGAAGGTCAATGGCAGATGGAATGTAACCCTGTTAAATATGAGGTGATATACTTTGGAAGAAGGAACCAGACAGGGGAGGACTCAATGAATGGCAGCACACTAGGAAGGTCAGAGGGTGCTTCTCCACACATCCCTGAATGTGATGTACAGGTTAATGCACAATTTGGGAAAGCATAGGGGGCTGTAAACATAACCTTGATTCATTGAGGCTCAGATTATAAGAGCTATGTGGAACTTTGGTGATGCCAAGATGGAATACTGTGTGTAGTTCTGGGAATCACATTACAGGAAGGATGTGATTGCATTGGAGGGAGTGCAAAGGAGATTCACCAGGATGTTCCCTGGGATGGAGCACATCAGCTATGGCGAGAGGCTGGATAAGCTTGGGTTGTTTAGTTTGGAGGAGAGGAGGCTGAGGGGGACGTGATTCTGAAGGATAGGATTATGAGGAGCATGGGCAGTGTGGATGGAGAGCAGCTGTTCCTTTTAGTCAAAGGGCCACACTTTTAAAGTGAAGGGTTTGGGGTTTAGTGAGGATTTGAGGATTGCTTTTCACCCAGAGTGTGTTGGGGTCCGAAATGTTTTTCTTGAGAGGCGAGTTGTTATGGTAACCTCAAAACCATTAGAAAATACATGGTAGTGCACTTGAAATGCCTTAAGATTCATGGCTACGGATATTGTGTCGCGAAGTGGGTCTAATGTAGACCGTGCTGTATTTCTGATAGTACAGAGTCTTTGCTTCTGTGATTGTATGGCTGTGGAAGGCCAATCATTGAGTACCTTAAAATAGGAATTGATAGGATTCTGAAGAATATCTTAACAAAGTGTTTACACAGAACTTGTAATATTTTCTGAAAATATGTCAATGGCAAAATTAGGAGAAAAAATGTGCAGCTTTCCTACAGTTTGATACCAGATAATTGAGGACCGGGAAATAGCAGAACTATGGGGCAAATACTTCAGTTATGCCTTCACAGAAGAAAGCAAAACAAAAATGAAAACTTCCCAGCAATACTAGGGAACTTTAGTCTGGTGAGAAAAAGGGAATAGAATGAAATTATCAACCTCACAGTTTAGAGAGAGTATCGGACTGAAATGAATGGGCATAGACAAAGTCAACAGAGATTCGTGAAATAGGAATCATACTTGAGAAAGTGGCTTTTAGCAAAATTATGTAGAAGCTATCAATGCAATACAAGTGGAACTTCAGAAAGATTTTTGATAAAGCCCAAAGCCTATTGTGCAAACTTGAATCCTGTGGGACTGGGGCTAATACATGTACATGCTTCTCGAAGGACAGAGCTGGCAGGAAACAGTGAGTAGGAATGAAACAACTTTTTTTAATGGAAGGCTAGGAGTATACAGCAAGGATCGTTGCTTGGGCGCCATCTATTGCCAATACGCACCATATATTTGGTTGAGTGTCTCAAATGCAATGTTCCCAAGTTTGCTGACAGCACTAAACAATGTCAGCTTGTGAGTGGTGAGGAGGATGTAAAAAAGCTCCAAGGTGACTGAGACAAGTGAAATGACTGGGCAAATACCTGACAGATGGAGAGCAATGGGCGAGATATGATGTTGTGTACCTTGATGGGAACAATAGAATGGCAGCCTATCAGTTGTAAAGGGAGTGGTTGAAAAATGTTGCTGTGTAAAGCACCTTAAGCTGCATTTTTGTTTATTTCTGTGCAGCCCTCCGAGTCCATGTAAGGCAGTGAGTTCTGAATCCAGGAGTCAATACTGGGAATGGCATTGGCACGCTGACCAGTGTATATAGACCCTGCAAGTGGGGAGCTGTAACATTGAAAGGAATCTGGATCTCACTGTACACCAGTCACTGAAAGCAATATTGCAGTGGGATTTGAGTACAGGAGTAAAAGTATCTTACTGCTGTTGTACAGAGCCTTGGTGAGACACCATCCCTAACATTGTGCAACATTGTGTGCAATTTTGGTCTCTATTCCTAACTGAGGAAAAAACCTGACATTGAGGGAGAGCAGTAAAGGATGAGCAGACTGATCTCTGGGATGACAGACTTGTTGTGGGATCTGAGTTCGTGGGGACTGGACTTGTGTTCCATGAGGTTTAGGAAAATGAGTGGAGATCTCAGTGAAGTATATAACACTCAGACTGGGCGAGACAGATTGGAAGCAGGGATGGTAATTCTCCTGGCTCGGATGCCTAAAGCAAGGGGCCACAGTATCAGGCACAGACAGGCCACTTTGCATTGAGATGAGAATAAATGTCTACACTCTGAGACTGGCAGACCAGGGGTACTCTCTCCCAGATCAGGCTGTGGAAGGCATGGCACTGAATACAAATAAGAATTTCTGGAAACTAAAGGGATAGGGAGAGAGCAGGAGTACGGTGTGAAGATAGAAGATCAGCTATCAGTCCAGGCTGTTCTCCAATAACGGGGTAGCTGTGTTTCAGTGCAGCACCGTGTTGTCAAAAATCGTGCAATATCAATAATTGGATCTGTGGTAAAAAGAGGGTAAGTGGCGAACCCCCAAAAATATAAGTAAAAATTTGGTCTAACACACACACTAGGACAGTCTAAATAAATCTTTAAATCACATCTTGTAATGGAACAGTGCTGCAAATGTAACACTTGCACACTACAGTCACTCACTGGAGCACTGTACCTTTCACCAGAAAGCACGTGGGGGCTGACTGACCACGTGATGCCGATGGGGAATTCCAGGTCTCCTCAAGATTCTCTCCACAATTTGGAATAAAGTTCTTTCTAAATGTAGTGTACAATTTCCAGTTTCAGGCTCAGTTTCAAGCCTTCGTGAGCACATTGCATTCCTGTTTTAGTTGAACACATTGTTTGTACATTTTGCAGAGAGAGGATCCTGAGGCAGGGTTTTGCTGTTCAGCTGCTTCCCGGCAGGGAATCGCGTCACAGTGAATGCGAATTCACTTTAGAGAAAAAGATGCACGAATCACATTGCAGCCAAATTGTATTTAATCAACACGTTATCGGAGAACTGCCTGTATATTGAATGGAGGAGTAAAACTGATGGGCTGAAGGCACTACAGAAGTTCTCTTTTTATATTTCACAACGTTTAAACATATTAAGGGATATGAATATTTTATGGGGAAAACTGCACTAAGGAGATGTTCGGCCATTAACTAGCACAGGGAAAGCTCAATATGTTGTATGACCTACTCCTGTCACAATGTTTCTGTGCAGTCTGTGGGAAAGCTCTGCAAATATTGTCACAAGCTCTCAGCTGTTAGGTAGGAGATCTCTGCAGGGTCGACAGGATTGTGTTTCCCATTCCCTTTTCTAATAACGAGGCTGGGACCTGGTGTTCGTTATAGGTTTATCCTTTAAGACCTTAGTGCAGTTTGATATAATTAAGTGTCTTGCTTGGCCGATTCAGAGAGCATTGAAGAGTTTATCACATGTCTATGCGTCTGGAGTCACTTTTAGGCCAGACCAGGAAAGCATGGGCGATTCACTTCCTGAAAGTTCATTGGGGAAGGAGATCAATGTTTACAATTGATATTGCACACAAGATCACTATTACTGACACCAGAGTTTAGGTTAGTAATCCAGTGACATTTCCACAACAGCACCATCTCCACATGGGGACCTATCGGAAACCACACTGAGCAGGTTATTTCTGTGCTGCTTGACAGCTCTGTCAAATAGAACTCTCACCCATTTAACTGTCGTGATGGGACTGAAGGACTAGTAAATTGTCAGATTGCAGTCATCCTCCTCTTAGCGGATTGGACCTAGTTGAGTAATTTTCCACATTGCCAGGGAGATGTCAGAGTTGGAGCTGGAAGGAAACAAATTACCCAGGGACACGGCTTGTTGTGCAGCACAAGTCTTCAGTCCTATTGCAGGAATGGGGTCAGGGCCCACTGCCTTTGTCGTATCGACAGTGTCCAGCTGTTTTTTCATGTCACGGGCAGTGAAGTGAATTGGTTTGTGACTGCCATCTGTGAGTCTGTGGGCATCATGGCGAGGGTGAGGTGGATAATCGACTCAACACTTCTGGCTAAGGATGGTGCAGATACTGTATCTTTTACACTGACATACAGGGCTATTCCATTATTTAGGGTGCGGATATTTGTGGAGTCCTCTCTTCCAGTAAGTTGTTTATTGATCCATTGTCTTTTATGCATGGATTTGACAGGCCGGCAGAGCTTTAATCTGATTTGTTAATCTTGGGATCATTTCTCCCTCTGTATCAGATGTTAGTCCTGTTGTTTGGAGTGTAACCAGTCAAGTCTGTTCGCATTAATGGGATGTCATCAGGTTTAGGTGCACGTGATTCCAACTCTGGCATGTTCACCCACACTCGTCACTGACCCATGGATCGGCTTGATGAGAATGGTGGACGGATGGATTATCCTGGGGAAAAAGTTACAGGTTGTCATTGAAAACAATTCTGCTTCTTCTGCTGCTGTGATCTACATCATCAGATGATAACCCAGTTTAAGCCTCAATGTTTACAATTCAATTCTACTGACTGTTCCCCATTTCACACTGAGACCCATTCACCCATCAGCCCTGTATTCAGTGACCTACTCTGGTTTCTGATGTGGAATTTTCATATTTCTCATTCTGCTGGATGTCTTTCCTTGGTGTCAAGCCTCCAAATTGTTGGATAAACTCAATCCATTTAAGGTACAAGTCCGAATCTTCTCCTTTCCATAATGCCATGTTCTGTGTTCCAAGTGAACGTGTTTCCCTCTGTTTTTCTCCCTGACCATGATTCAGAGCTCTGTAGTGTCAGTGATGCCAACATTATGCAATTTCAGAGTCAACTACTTCTGCACCATGTGTTCAATTCCCAGTGTACAGCGCTCCATGGTGGACAAGATGTTTGGGCATCTTTGACATACATCATTGGAAATTGTTCAAAAACAGAAATTGCTGAATAAATTTCTAAAGATGTTGCAGCATTTTCTGGAGTGAATGCAGAGTTAAACGTTCAGGTCCAGTGAACCTTCTATAAAGCTCCCAGTATCACCAGCATGTTTATACTCTTACTTCCAGTATCCATAGTTATTTGTTTTATTGAAAATTTGTTCTGTGCTTATTCATTTCTGGTGAAACTCAGCAGGTCTGTCAGCATCTGCAGAGACAGAGAAACAGAGTTCGCGCTTCCAGTCCAGTGTGACACTTCTTCAAAACTGAATATAATTGCAAAATGGTCTTTTAATGCCTTGCCAGAAGAGGGGGATGGGTTGCAGGGAAAAGAGAGTGTAACAAAAGATAAACGGGCTTTTAGCAGTGGTGAATGAGAAGATACTGAAAAATGGGTTTAAATTAAGGTGTGAATGGGGGAAAGGGGTTCTCTCTATTGATTGCAAGATAAAGAAGACACAACCACACACGGTCATAGGGAGGCCAGGGGGGAGAATGCTGACTTTGTGGTATTATATAGGTCTGGCCACAGATACGTTTTCACTATAGTTATCATCACACCCTTCAGACAAAGAAATTCAGATGCTTGACTTCTTATTGGCACTAGTAAGCGTTTCCTGCCGCCTTAGTATTGTAACATGGAGAAAAACAAATCACAGTATGACGTTTGGGGTGAGTGTTGGTTACTTGTCATGTTGAAGATAGTTCCAAATTTGCAGTGCTTGTCTTTAAATGCTTGTTCTTCAAGTTAGTATCAGACGGAGTGTAGAAGGTTGCGGGCTGACATTGTAGAAATTTATAAAATCATGAGAGGAATGGATAGGGTGAATAGCCAAAATCTTTTCCACAGGCTGAGGGAGTTCAAGCATAGAGTGAATGGGTTTAAGGTGTAAGAGGGAAGATTTAAAATGGACGAAGGGACAACGTCTCTACACAGAGTGTGGTGTGGGTATGGAATGGGCTGCCAGAGGAAGAGTGGGAGGTGCAAGTACAGCTGCAACATTTAAAACTCATTTGGACAAACACATGACTGGGAAAAACTTAGAGGCATATGGGCCAAATGAAAGCAGATGGGACTAGTACAGTTTGGAAAACTTGCCCAGCATGGACATTTAGAAAAGCTTCCCGCAGAGTCAGTGTGGGTTTGTGAACGGGAAATTATATTTTGTCCTATAAAATCGTGCAAAGTGTTTTGGAGATGCCTGAGAATGTAACAAGCGGATTTGATAAAGGGGATCTGATAGACAAGAGGCTTTCCAAAGATTTTCCACAAGGTATCACAAAATAAAAGTTCGTACACAAAACAGAAGCCCTAGGACGTCGGATACTGCATTAACATGGGATGATGACTGGTTAACACAGAAATCGAAGAGTCAGGATTAGTGGATCTTTATGATAAGGGAATCTGCTAGAGGACCACAAATATCAGTCCGATGGCATCAGTTATTCACAATCTATACTGATAGCCTGAAGGAGGGAGCTGAGTGCAATATACATCCGAGCTTGTGGATGACACTGAGAATCAAAAGACAGGTTGTTATTTAATGGAGAGGACTTCCAGAAAAGGAGCAATACAAAGGGATTGAAGTCTTCCTGTGTATGAAACGTAAAGTCAGCATGCTGATGCAGCAAGTAACTAGGTTGGTACATTCGGCAGCTTCCTGGGATGAAAGGGTCTAGTTATTGAGAATCTCTAAAATGGTGAGGCGATCATCCATTAGGGTTTAAATGAATGAAGAGTAATACTGCTGAAACATATAAGACACAGAAGAGGCGTGAGAAAGTAAGTGGTGAGAAGTTGTTTCCATTCCTGGGCAGACTGTTGCACTCAAGGATATAGATACCAAATCAGGAATATCGATTTCAATCTGAGATGCAAACTGATGTCTTCTCTCAGAAGGTAGTGAATGTCGGGAATTCCCTGACCCAGAGAGGTGTGGAGGGATACAAGGAGTCGGCAAGAAAGTGGAGCTGAGCCCTGGAGTAGATCAGCCATGTTTTTATTAAATGATAGGGCTAGCTTGAGGGGCCGAATGGCCGACTCCTGTTCCTATTTATTAATTCCACATGCTGTGCTTTTGGAAAGTAATGGGTTATTTTCCTGGAAATCGTGTTGTAAAATATTGCATTCAGGGAGAGCAGAGGATTTGTTGTTTTAACCCTGGGTGGAGTATGGGGCTGTATTCCCAGCGTATCTGGGGCTGCAATATGCCCCACATTTGGAGCAGACGTTACAGAGAGGGGAAGCCTGAAAACAGGGATTGGAGGGTGGTGGGGGCACTTTCTGTCCCAGCCTACATTTTCCAAGTACATTTCCACAACTGCACTTAACCATGGGAGTGGCCTCGATCTGCCCCTGTGCAGTAGGTCCGAAGGGCTGAATGGAACATCAGAACACAGGGCTGAGGGACACGAGGGGGCCATTCGGCCCTTTGGCACTACTCCACCAGTAAGTAAGGTCGTGGCACATCTCATTGTGGTCCCAGCTGCACTTTGCTCTCCATGCACTATTATCCCTGATTCACCTGTCTATAGACAATCAGACAAAGCCAGCCTCGGTATAATATAAATATCTGGCCATCCCAAACTTCTGGGAAAGAGAATTCCCACTGGAATGAAATACCACTTCATGAATTTCTCCTAATTCATGCTCTGAATGAGGTTGGAGGGTGTCACTGTTTCCTTTTCTCGTCCCACTCCTCCACTGCTCACAACAAATTTTAAATGTAACCAGGTTGGTGATTTGGCTGATGATAAAGTTCTCAGACTGGGTGAGGTTCAGTGACAGGAACAAGTCAGGCAGATTTCTTTAGTCAGCCACACGTAACTAATATAACTAACGGATGCACCACATGGTGGATCTGTGGTAAGCACTGTTACCTCCCATCACTATGGAGCTGCATTCAATTCCAACCTCGGGCAATCGTCTATGTGGATTTTGAACATTTTCCCCACGTCTGTGTGGGTTTCCTCCCAGAGTTCCAGTTTCCTCCCACAGTCCAAAGATATGCAGCTTAGAGTGGATTATCCATGCTAAATTGCCCATAGTGCCCAGGGATGTGTACGTTAGATAGGTTAGTGATGGGAAATGCAGGGTTACATGGATAGAGTACGGGGGGCAGTCCAGGAGGGATACAGTTCCGAGGGTCAATATGGACATGATAGATGGAATGTCCTGCTTCCACACTGTAGAGATTCTATAAAAATGACAAGAAGTTTGGATTATACAAACACCCAGTGGGTATCTATCTGATCCACTCTCCTCTAGGCTTTGTATATTTCAATAACATCATCTCTCATTCCAAGAGTAACCTGTTAAAGCCTTCATAATATAAGACCCTCTTCCCTGGAATACATGAAGTGAAGCATCTCCGAACTGCTTCCAAATTAATTATATCCTTTCTCAGGTAAGGAGACAAAAATAATCTCGCACTCACTTGAGGTTAATTTTTGTTTTCTCTATGGTGAGAGTATTTGGAACTCACTTCCCAGCAGAGCATTGGAGGCAGAGATATTGAATATTTTTGAGGCACAGACAGAAAGTTCATAAGCATCAACAGAGTCAAGGATTATCGAGGAATGGGCAGCAATTTGTCAGTGTGGGGAAAATGTAGACAGTGGTACAAAATCACACTTCTCCAGAACATCCAGGAATATAATGCAAACTGAAATGATAATATCGATAAACTGTTAAAGGGGAAATCCAAGATGGCGACGATCCGGAATGTCTTCTTTGTTGGGCTCTTCATCACAGCACGGGCAAAGTGGTTCCCTAACCCACTCTATCCTAGCAATTTACTTAAAATTCAACCCTAAAAGGGTGATAGAATCTTTATTAATGCCGTTTTATCAAGTGGAAATGACAGAATTTGGAAAAGGATGAGTAAGTCGTAACACACGGTGCACCCGTCAGAAGCATCGAGCATACCTGAGACGATATCTGCAACCCACTCTGCTCGTTCCCTGGACCCAGTTACTCACCCAGGTCTTGGTCACTGAGTTCATCAAGTTACTTAAAATGATTGAAGGCATGATTAAAGAAAAGTTCAGCCGCGGCTAGAAATACTACCACTCTCAGATGCGCTCCAAAAACTTGAGAAGCAACTTGACAGCCTTGGAAACAAAATGGACGATGTCAAGCGCCAAACTGCATGAGAGAGTCTGCGATCAATTCCTCAAAAGAGAGGATCCTCATTGTTGAAAAACAGGTCCGTATCTTTACTGAACATGATGACAACCTTGAGAACAGGGGCAGGATGAAGAATGTTCACATCGTCGGTCTGCTGGCCCAGACAGCAGGTGGTCAGCCAGTCAGTATTTTTCGAGAACTGGCTGCAGTGATTCTTTCACTTCGAAACTGAAGAGGGACGGGTGAAGACTGGGACAGTTCATCGGGTTACGGTGCACAGGTCAGGCTCAGACCAGCGTTCTCACCCTGTCCTCGTGCGGTTACATAGTTATGGGGATAAACAAAGACTAATGGAAGCTTCTAGAACCCAGGGGAAAGATCCAATGGCTTTAATTCACGGGTTCCAGGATTATGTCCTTTTGGGATTTTCAGCGGTGGTGATTCCGAAAAACAAAATCGTTTGATGATATAGAACATCGAACATTACAGCGCAGTCCAGGCACTTCGGCCCTCGATGTTGCGCCGACCTGTCATACCAATCTGAGCCCATCTAACCTACACCATTCCATGTACGTCCATATGCCATTCCAATGACGATTTATATGCACTTAAAGATAGCGAATCTACTATCTTTTCAGGCAAAACATTCCATACCCTTACTACTCTCTGAGTAAAGAAACTACCTCTGACATCTGTCCTATATCTATCTCCTCTCAATTTAAAGCTATGCCCCCTCATGATCACCATCACCATTCTTGGACAAGGGCTTACCTATCTAAACCACTGATTATCTTATATGTCTTTATTAAGTCACCTCTCAAACTTCTGCTGTCTAACGAAAACAGCCTCAAGTCCCTCAGCCTTTCCTTGTAAGACCTTCCCTCCATACCAGGCAACATCCTAGTAAATCTCCTCTGCACCCTTTCCAAAGCTTCCACATCCTTCTTATAATGTGGTGACCAGATATGTACACAATACTCCAAGTGCGGCCGCACTAGAGATTTGTACAGCTGTAGCATAACTTCATGGTTCCTGAACTTGATCCCTCTATTAATAAAAGCTAAAATATTGCATGCCTTCTTAACAACCCTGTCAACCTCGGTGTCAACTTTCAGTGACCTATGTACCTGGACACCGGGGTCTCTCTGCTCATCCACACTACCAAGAATCTTACCATTCACCCAGTACTTTGCATTCCTGTTACTCCGACCAAGGTGAATCACCACACACTTGTCCGCATTAAACTCCATTTGCCACCTCTCAGCCCAGCTCTGCAGCTTATCTATGTCTCTCTGTAACCGCCAACATTTTTCCTCACTATCCACAACTCCTCCAACCTTAGTGTTGTCTGCAAATTTACTAACCCACTGTTCTACGCCCTCATCCAGATCATTTATAAAAATGATGAACAGCAGTGGACCCAAAACCGACTCTTGTGGTAAACCGCTACTAACTGGACTCCAGGATGAACATTTCCCATCAACCATGACCCACTGACTTCTTTCAGCAAGCTAATTACGGATCCAAACTGCTATATCTCCCACAATCCCATTACTCCGCATTTTGTACAATAGTCTACTATGGGGAACCTTATCGAACGCCTTGCTGAAATCCATATACACCACATAATCTGGTTTACTCTAATCTACCTGTTTGGTCACCTTCTCAAAAAATGCAATAAAGTTTGTGAGGCACGACCTCCCCTTCACAAAACCGTGCTGACTATCCCTAATCAATTTATTCTTTTCTAGATTATTATAAATCCTATTCCTTACAACCTTTCCTTACACTTTACCAACAACTGAAGTAAGGCTCCCTAGTGTATAAGTACCAGGATTGTCTCTACTCCCCTTCTTGAAGAAAGGAACCACATTTCCCTTTCTCCAGTCTTCCGGCAATACTCCTGCGGACAATGACGATTTAAAGATCATTGCCAAAGGCTCGGCAATCTCCTCCCTGGCTTCCCAGAGGATCCTAGGATAAATCCCATCCGGCCCAGGGGACTTATCCACTTTCACACTCTTCAGTATTTCTAATATCTCCTCCTTGTGAATCTCAATCACACCTAGTCTAGTAGCCTGTATCTCAGTATTCTCCTCGACAAGATTGTCATTTTCTCGAGGGAATATTGTTGAAAAAATATTCATTTAGTATTACCCCTATCTCCTCTGACTCAACACACCACTTTCCACTCCTATCATTGATAGGCCCTATTCTTACTCTCGTCATTCTTTTATTCCTTAAATACCTATAGAAAGCTTTAGGGTTTACCCTGATCCTATCAGCCAACAACTTCTCATGTCTCCTCCTGGCTCTTCTGTGCTCTCCCTTTATGTCTTTCCTGGTTACCTTGTTACCCTCAAGCGCCCTAAGTGAGCCTTCACATCTCATCCTAACATAAGCCTTCTTCTTCCTCTTGACCAGAGATTCCATTTGCTTCACAAACCACGGCTCCCACACTCTACATCTTCCTACCTGCCTGACAGGTACATACTTATCTAGGACACACGGTAGCTTTTCCTTGAATAAGCTTCACATTTCTAATGTGTCTATCCCCTTCAGTTACCTTCTCGCTCCTATGCTTCCTAAATCGTGCCTAATCGCATCGTAATTGCCTTTCCCTAGCTGTAACTCTTGCCCATTGCTATACGCCTATCCCTTGCTATCACTAAAGAAAACATAACAGAAATTGTGATCGCTATCACCAAAGTGCTCAACTACATCCAAAACTAACACCTATCAAGAGAAGAGTAAGGGAACTCGGGAATCAGTATTCCCTCTGATACCCAATGGTTCTCCGTATTGCATTTAATGGATCCATGAACTTGTGTGACTGTGCAGAGAAAGCGAAAACTTTGTGGACATTTTAAATTCCCCGATCGATTTTGTTCAGTTTTTGTTTTTTTTAAAATATGTTTAGTTTTGAGAGCTTGTCAGTTGTAATAGTTTTAGATTGTGTAATTTTTAAGCTCGATGAGACTTTGTTTATTAATCAGTAATTCGAGTTATTCCTCTCTCGAGTTCAATTGTTGCTACAGTGTGCTGTGGATAATGATATGCTTAAATGGTGGACCTGGAACATTAAGGGGAGCCACTGGCCAGTCAAGAGGAAAAAATTACTTTCTAGTGTTAAAAATAGAGAGGGTGGATGTTTTCTATTGCAGGAAATGCAGCTTGATGACAAGGAATATTTGACGTTACAATAGGGTGAGTTTGAATTTTTTTTGCGTCTTTTAATACTAGGAGTAGGGGAGAAGCCATACTGGATAAGAAGAATCTTCCATTTAAATTACTAGATTGTATTTGACACCCATGGGGGGATCATAATACCCCACGCCTTGAACTATGATAAATAATCCAATATTTGAAATGGTATTTGCGACCCACCCCCCACCCTGGGCGCACACTCTAAAAATCCTGGTAGATGCATTTTCCAAATGCAGTTATCTTGCAACATGACACATTATCGTAGAAGGAGATTTCAACTGTCTTATGGACTCCACGGTGGGCAGAATGTCCAAAGGTCCCTCAATATCCTCGTTATAATGTTAGTAATTGGAAGATTTGTGTGCAGAACTAGAGCTGGTGGATGTCTGGAGGCACATCTACCTCACAAGTAGGGCTTTTATTTTCTTCTTTAACCCGCTGAACTGCCACATGAGGGTTGATATCTTCCCCATCCCTGCAACAATCTTAGATTCACAGGCATCCTGCACAATTGGGAATATTACCATTTCTGACCATACTTATTGATTCAGGTTAAGGACAATATAACAGATTCGAGACACCGGCGAATGTATCCCTTCATTCTGAAGGCTAGTTAGTTCATTGAGTATTTCTGCAATGAATTCAGATCTTTCTTAGCCATTAATTCAGATTCAAGCAGTACCCCATCCATTCTGTGGTAAATTGCTAAGGCTTATGCCAAGGGAATAATTATTCCTGAGGATGCAGCAGAAGGGGGAGCAGGAACGCTGGCTTGAGGCACAGCTGAGGGCAGCCGAGAGGGCATCCTGTGATAGACCCTCATTGGCTAAGCTGCAGAGGATTACAACGCTTCGGTCTACAGGGAATTCCACGCTCAAACAGACAGCCAAGAAGGAACTTACTTTTGCAAAACAAAGGCAGTTTGAACATGGTGATAAGCCAGGCAAGTATTTAGCCAGGAAAACGACCGCCCCTCTCAAGCCATTACCTCAATTAGAGAAGGTACTGGGATAATTATCTTCAATTTTAAAAAAATAATGTCTCCTGTTCGAGGTATTTCAGACTTGCTATTTTGAGGATAGATGGATTAAGATGGAGTCATTTTTCAAGAACCTGGGTCTTCCAGGAGTAACCCCTGAATAAGTGTTGTGTCTTAATACACCATTGTCAGCGCAGGAGGGTGTGAAGCAGCTTCAGAAAGTAAAGACATATATTCCTGACAGATTTCCTAGTGAATTTTATAAATAATTTATAAACCTATTGTCAGGGCTGATGTTTAACATGTTCCGTCACTCATACAGTCATGAACCCCTCCCTTTATCCTTAAGAGCGGCTCATACCTCTCTGATGCTGAAGAAAGGAAGACCCTGGAGGATTGTGCTTCTTACGCACCAATCTCACTTTTAAATGTTGGTCTCAAAATCCTATCTGAGACACTTGCATTAAGGCTGGAATCTTTGCTGCCTTCCATTGCTAAAGAGGACCAAACAGGTTAAATAAAGGGCCGCAGATCTTCCGACATGTAAAGAGTTTAATCAATATGATCCAAGAGTGTCAACAACAATCTATCCAGGGATTATTGATCCATTTAGATGAGAGCAAGCATTTGATTGAGTTGAGTGGCCGGATCTCTTCTGTACATTAGAACGGTTTGGTCTATGTAAAGTTTTTATCAAGTTGGTGAGGGTCCTTTACCGTGATCGTCTGGCTGTGGTTCTCACTAATGGTGTGGTAACCAGTAATATTAATATTTCTCCAGGCAGCCGACAAGATTGACACATTTCGCCATTGTTGTTTACGGTGGGGATGGAGCCACTGGCGGAGGCCATCCGTCGGGATGCCATCATATCTGCCCCAGAAGTGGGATAGAAGTAAGATTACATTGTATGCAGATGAGGGCCTTATGTTTTTTTTGTCAAATTCCGCATTTTCGGTAGTCCATGTGATGCAATGCAATAATTCACTTGTTGCCTTTCCGGGCGATAAGTTTAATTTTACAAAGTTGGAGGCCATGCCTATGGCAGGTCTTAGGGAAATACCTGATACTGAGGGCAAATCCTGGTTTCCTTTTAAATGGTCATGGGGGTGGATTCTCTATTTCAGTATTTTCATTACATCCGTCATTTATCATTTATTTAACGTGAACTATGTCCATTTGTTTGACAAAATTAAACAAGACCTTCAAAGATGGGAGGCATTTCCTATATCCTGGCTAGGTCGGATAGCTGTTATTAAAATGAATGTCCTTCCTCATTTCCTACAGCCCATGTGAATGATTTCTTTGATATTTCCCAAACAGATGACGCATGTGGGTGGCACAGTGGTTAGCACTGCTGCCTCACAGCGCCAATGACCCGAGTTCACTTCCTGGCTCAGGTGACTGACTGCGTGGAGTTTGCACATTTTCCCCGTGCCTGCGTGGGTTTCCTCCCACACTCCAAGGATGTACAGGTCAGGTGAGGTGGCCATGCTAAATTGCCCAGAGTGTTGGGTGAAGGGGTAAATGTAGGGGGATGGGCTGGGTAAATGGCGGGTCGGTGTGAACTTGTTGAGCCAAAGGGCCTGTTTCCACACTGTAAGTAATTTAATCTAACATGTTTTTTTAGGAAAAGAATGACTGGTTTAGCTCTTTTATTTGGCACTAGAAGCGATTCTTTATCGAGCTAACAAAATTGCAACTGCCCCACAGATTGTGGAGAGTTGATTTCCCCAACTAGAAGCAATCAATTAAGTTTTTTCTCATCCTATTTGAGTGCCTGGTGCCGCTGAGGTCTCGGCATCAATATGGCTAGACATTGAGCTCTCCCAGACAAAGTGAACCCTTATTAGTCTGTTGTTCTTAGATAAAATGACAACCTTTATGGAGTATTGTCATAAACTAATGATGATCTATACTGTTAAAGCATGAAGGACAATGCGTCAGATTGAGGGCAATACAGCCATTACCATGTTTCTTAC
Organism: Hemiscyllium ocellatum; assembly: GCF_020745735.1. Taxonomy (NCBI): domain Eukaryota; kingdom Metazoa; phylum Chordata; class Chondrichthyes; order Orectolobiformes; family Hemiscylliidae; genus Hemiscyllium; species Hemiscyllium ocellatum. The sequence continues at coordinate 25,442,447 of NC_083447.1, read as the reverse complement.
CCCATAATTGGTATACCGCATTGTCAACCGGGGATGATGGATTCCAGGTTTAAACTGTGGGCAGACAGGGGGGAAGATTGCTTGGGTGATTTAGAATTAGTAGAATCCCTACAGTATGGAAACAGGTCCTTAGACCCCACAAGTCCACTTCCAACCTCTGAAGTGTAACCCCCACCCTCCAGACCCATTTCCCTACCATGCTATATTTACCCTGATTAATTCCCCAACTTACAGATCCTGGAACACTATGAGCGATTTAGCAATGGCCAATTCATCTAACCTGCACATGTTTGTGACTGTGAGAGGAAACCTAAGCAGACACAGTTGACAATATACTAACTCCACACAGTCAGTCACACAAGGCTGGAACCAAACCCTGGTGCTGTGAGTCAGCAGTGCAAACCACTGAGCCACTACGTGTTACTTGAGGGAGAAACAATGATATCATTTGATCAAATAACTCGTGAGTATGGACTTGCTAGTGGAGACTTCTTCTGGTTTTTTTTCAGATTAGAGATTTGATTAAAAAATTACTTTTAACAGACTCTTACAGATCTGATAGAGAGAAGCGGGTATTTATTGTTAAGAATACACTCTCTGTCAGTACCCTTTATCATTAGTGGGAGAGTGTCCCCTCAGACAAGACTGTGCAGCTTCGTGACGTCTGTGCGAGAGAGTTGGGGGTTCAGATCTCTTCGGAGACATGGGAGAATATTTGTGAAAATGCTCAAAGGATTTTGATCTGTAATAGGCCCCATTCCATACAGTTGAAAATTCTTCATAGAGTCTATCTGACACCAGATTTTCTCTCAAAATTCAAAGTGGGATTATCTTCAGCATGTCCTAAATGCAGAATGACTACAGGCACTCTTGCTTATTGCATGTGGCCCTGCTGCAGGCTTCGTATATATTGAAGCACTGTGTTAGGTGTGGTAGAGTAGGTCATGGGGACCGAATTGGAGATGGGCCCGATTTCTCTTTTCCCGGTCCTGCCCAGAGTATCTTACGCAGATGCACATTGGAAGAAAATATATATCCTTATTTTCTGTGCTAGGAAAAATATTCTGTTGTGTTGATTGTCTGAAAACTCCCCGGGGCTGTTGGGTCTTTGTAAGCTCATCGTGGAGAATATCCCTTTGGACTTTCTCACCAGCATGGTGCACCAAAAACAGAAATTATTATAATTCATAGAGTCATAGAGGCATAGAGATGTAAAACATGGAAACAGACCCTTCAGTCAAACCCATCCAGGCCGATCACATATCCCAAACGAATCTAGTCCCACCTGCCAGCACCCAGCCCATATCCCTCCAAACCCTTCCTATTCATTTACCCATCCAAATTCCTCTTAAATGTTGCACTTGCATCAGCCTCCCCCACTACACCTGGCAGCTCATTTCATACACGCACCACACTCTGTGTGAAATAGTTGTCCCAAAGGTCTCTTTTATATCTTTCTCCTCTCACCCTAAAACTATGCCCTCTAGTTCTGGACTCCCCAACCCCAGGGAAAAGATTTTACCTATTTATCCTATCCATGCCACTCAGAATTTTGCAAACCTCTATAGTGTCACCATTCTGACTGGGACCCTCCAGGGAAAACAGCCCCAGCCTGTTCAGCCTCTCCCTATAGCTCAAATCCTCCAACCCTGGCAACATCCTTGTAAGTCTTTCCTGAACCCTTTCAAGTTTCCGATAGGAAGGAGACCAGAATTGCACACAATATTCCACCAGTGGCCTAACCAATGTTCTGTACAGCTGCAACATGATCTTCCAACTCCTGTACTCTATACTCTGACCAATAAAGGAAAGCATACCAAACGCTTTCTTCACTATCCTATCTACCTGCGACTCCACTTTCAAGGAGCTAAGAACCTGCACTCCAAGGTCTCTTTGTTCAGCAACACTCCCTGCAACCTTACCATTTAGTGTATAAATCCTGCTGAAATTCTAAAAGTGCAGCACTTCATATTTATCTTAATTAAACTCCATCTGCCATTTCTCAGCCCATTTGGCCATTTGGTCAAGATCCCATTGTAATCTGAGGTGACCCTCTTCGCTGTCCACTACAACTCCAATTTTGGTGTCATCTTCAAACTTACGAGCGGTACCTCTTACGCTTGCATCTAAATCATTTATGTCAATGACAAAAGTAATGAATCCAGCACTGATCCTTCTGGCACTGCACTGGTCACAGGCCTCCAGTCTGAAAAACAACCGTCCATCACCACCCTCTGTCTTCTACCTTTGAGCCAGTTCTGCATCCAAATGGCTAGTTCTCCCTGTATTCCATGAGATCTGACCTTGCTAATCAGTCTCCCATGGGGAACCTTATCACAACCCTTACTGAAGTCCATATAGATCACATCTACCCCCTGCCCTCATCAGTCCTCTTTGTTACTTCCTCAAAAAACACAATCAAGTTTGTGAGACATGATTTCTCACGCACAAAGCCATGTTGATTATCCCTAATCAGTCCTTGCCTTTCCAAATACGTGCATATCCTGTCCCTCAGGATTCCCTCCAACAACTTGCACACCACCAACATCAGGCTCACTGGTCTATAGTTCCCTGGCTTGTCCTAACCACCCTTCTTAAACAGTGGCACCACCTTAGCCAACGTCCAGTCTTCCAGCACCTCACCTGTGACTATCCATGTTACAAATATCTCAGCAAGAGTCCCAGCAATCACTTCTCTAGCTTCCCACAGAGTTCTAGGGTATGCCTGATCAGGTCCTGGGGACCCGTTTCAAGACATCCAACACTTTCTTCTCTGTAATATGGACAATTTGCAAGGTGTCACCATCTATTTCCCTACATTTTGTGACTTCCATATCCTTTTCAACAGTAAATACTGATGCAAAATACTCGTATAGTATCTCCCCCATACTTCCTGTGCTAGGAAATATATTCTGTTGTGTTGGATGTCTGAAACCCACCCCGGGTCTGTAGGATCGTCATAAGCTCGTCATGGAGAATAGACCTTTGGACATTCTCACCAGTATGGCGCACCAAAAAGCACAGATTTATATAAGATATGACAACCCTTTATGGATCACTGTGATACAGGCTTATCTGCAACTTTAAAAAGGGCATTTATATAGCCATGACGATATTGTCTAATGAATCAAATATGAAGAATTATGAACATATGAATGTGTAATGCTCTCGAAGAATGAGAGCTATCATTGTATTATGCTGAGCCGAATTATTTATTGTTTATTTTTGTTTTTCTTCTGTCCATTTATAGACTTTAACTTGTTTTGGATCTACATGCACAAGGGTGTAATTTTGTTCAGTTATTTGAGTTGCTTAGTTCTTGGTTTAATATCATAATAAAAATCTCTTCTTCAATAAAACTTTTTGTTAAAAAAATTAAAATGCTAACATTTATACAATAGAGTCCCAAAGAACTCTCATTAGATAGACCACTCATGGTGGTTTACGCTGATGATCAGCGCATGGGTGATGGGGTGAGGTTGAGAGATCATCCCCTTCATGGTAACCTCTGTCGGTGTGGGGAATTGAACCTGCGCTGGTATCCTCCCTCTGCATCACAAACCAACCATCCATCCAATTGAGTGGGAGACTGTGTAACTGTTACACACAGAATCAGTCACAGACAAGGGGCAAGATAAACTTTCATGACAAGGTAAAATGTATATTTGATGTAACGGTCATGATAACGGCTGAGGATCAAAACGTTCTCTGCTAGAAATTGTATTTTATGTTGAGACAAGTGTTTGGAAGGTATCTTTGGCTGAATACAATAAGGTGAGACAAGTGAAATCACCAGAATGACTAATTGTGATTAGATATCGATAACCATAAAATAAGTGCATGTTTTTGAATGGTCTGAGGAAAGCATGCTGACTGCTGCATGAATTTATAAAGCAGATGAAATATATTGTTCGGAGATTCCGTCCCCATGTGAAATGCCTTCTGAACGCATGCTGGAAGAAAACCGGAGTAAAAAAAACTTCTGAGAATCGTCTGCTCGGTAACAGGAAGCTGGTGGTTGAATGAATGAAAGCTCCTGTGGCATGGAGCTGAGAAAACCATCAGATAACCACTGAACGTATTGAATGTTGGTGCATATTTGAAGCATTGAATGGCCTCATGATGGATTTTAATTGTGTGTGATTTGAAAAACATACATCTCTACTCCACCCTCTTACGTGTTACACACCGGGGCACAGCCGTTTTCCTGAAATTGGGAATAAGTTGGAACATTATCTGGAACATTCCATAATTGGCTATCTCTAGAATATTCTATAACTGCATGGGAGGCATTAGAAATGCAAGAGAAAGAGAGGGAAGATGATGCATGCAGTAGTGAGAGTGGTGTAGCATGAGCCTTGTTCGTGGGTCGCTGCTATAACAGATATACAGTGAGTGCGAGGGAGCAGAGAGAATACGGTGACCCTTATCCTGACAGAGCGGGGAAGGTTATTGATGCATGTCCTGTATTGCTGGGCATTTCTTCAGACCGCAGATACTGCACTGAGCTGGGTGGTGAAGTCAGACCACGCTCGGTGGGTCTGGTGGTGTGGCCCCCTCTGGGAAGAGAATGGTCCCCCTCTGTACTTGCTCATCCACCAGGACATCCGTGCCCTTGACGACAAACCGGGGTGTAATTTCCTCTTAGCTGCCAAGCTCGGGTAAACTGTGCAGGGCAGCTCCAAACTGAGAAAGGTCAACCGTGTGTCCATTGGCTTTTTAGAGATGACATCATTGCCGGGAATCACAGAATATCCAGGGGCATCCCGGCGATGGTGAGTACCTCCAGTCATGATGGGTGGGAGAACTGGGCTGGCATTGTATGAGAGGGACACCATGAAGTGGGGTGGGTAGTTAATGAGATGAGTTTGTTAAGATAGCACCAGGAAACTAGCTCGACCTCATGCAGCCAACCCCTCTGTCACACTTAATGAAAATGTCACTGAGACATTTTTTTTGTTAGATACAGCCCAGTGAGGCGAAGACTCTGCTGTCTTCACTCCCAGTTACAAAGCTGCAGAACAAATGTTCATCCAAAACTCTCCGTAACCTGAACTCACAGCAATATCCCATTCACTCATAATTCTTCATAATAATGACCCGTGTTGCATGATGCTATCGAAAGGTCTTCATTTCAGCATTCTGACACCTGTGAACATATCCTTCCATGACATATTTTCTCGGTCTCCCCCACCCTGTCTGCACTCCAAAACACACTCACTTACAGTCATACTGCACTAGACTGCCAGTATGGCTGGCCATTTAGCCCAGCTGGTCCATGCCAACCAAAGTGTCCATCCACACACACCCCATTTCCCTGCCCTTGCTCTGTATCCACACTCACCCCATTTCCCTGCCCTTGTTCTGTATCCCTCTAATCCTTTCCTATCTGTGTATTTGTCCAAATGCCTTTTCAATGTTGTTATTGTACCCACCTTTACCACTTCCACTGGCAGCTCAGTCCATATGCGTACCACACTCTGTGTAAAAGCTTTGCCCCTCAGGTTCCTTTTTATATATTTTTCCCTTTCCAAATATTAATGGATGCCCTCGCATCCTCGATTCCCCAACCTTGGGAAAAAGTTTGAAGCATTCACCCCATGTACATCGCTCATGATTTTCTAAGAGTTACACTTGTATAAGAATCCTCTCAGTTTCCTACGCTGTAAGGAAATAAGTTCTAACCTGTCCAAACTCTGCCTATAACTTAGAGCCTTTAGCTCAGGAAACATCTTTGTAAATTTCTTCTACGTTCTTTCTCGTTCAATAAAATCCTTTCTAGAGCAAGGTGAACAAAACTGAACACAATACTCCAACTGCAGCCTTACCAACATCCTGTACAACAGGAACATAATGTCCCAACGTATATACTCAATGCCCTGATGAAGGCCAGTGTACCCCAATAGCCTTCTTCACTGTCCTGTGACTCAAATTTCAGACAACCGTGCACCTGATCTCCAAACTCCTTTTGTTCCACTACACTCCTTAAGACCCTTTCAATCATCATTAAACTCCAACCTGGATTTGACTTTCCATAATGCAAGATGTCACATTTATCTATATTAAACGCCATTTGCTATTTCTCAGCCCACTTCCTCAGCTGACCAGGGTACTGCTGCAATTTCTGATAATGTTCCTCACTGTAAATGATGCCTTCTAATTTAGAGTCAGCTGCAAACTTATTAACCTTGCGCTGTGCACTCTGGTCCAAATCGTTGATATAGATAACAAACAGCAATGGGCCCATGACCGACCACTGAGGCACTCCACTAGTCACAGGCCTCCAGTCCGACAAGCATACCTCCACCGTAGCCATTTGCTTCATAATGTCAAGCCAATTATGTCGCCAATTTGCCAGTTTACATTGGAGTCCATGCGATCTAACCTTCCAGAGCGGCCTACCATGTGGAACCTTATCAAAGGTCTTACTGAATTCCATATAGACTATGTCCACCACCCTGCCCTTGTCAACCTTTCTCGTCACTTCCTCAAAAACTCTAACAAAATGTGTAAGGCATGATCTGCCATGCACAAAGCTATACTGACTGCTCCAATTCAAACTCTGTCTTTCCAAATGCATGCATATCTTATATCTCAGAACCTTCTCAAGTGGTTTACCAGAAACAGATGTGAAGCTTACTGGTCTATATTTCCCAGGCATTTATTTGCAGCCCTTCTTGAATAAGGGCATGTTTGTTACAGCCCAGCCTTCCGGGTCCTTGGCCCCTTTAACTGTCTTCTCTCACCTCTTGCAGTGCTCTTGGATTTGTCTGGTCAGGACCAAGAGACTTATCTGAATTTAAGCATTCTAATATGTCCATTAGTACCATTAATGATATGGACTGTTCCAATATATGTCAATTAACGTCCCAAAGGTCACAGGTCTTCATGTCTTTCTTCATGATAAACACAGATGGGGAATTGAGGAACTCAACCATCTCTTGAGGTTTTGCACATGCATGCCCATTTTGGATTGTTAGACGTCCTATTCTCTCTCTGATTGTTCTTTTTCTTTACTATAGTGAATTTGGATTCACACCAATCTGCTCAGCCAAGGCTATCTCATACCCCCTTTTCGCCTTGCTGATTTCTTTCTTCAGTAAACTCCTGTATCCCCTGTGTACCTCCAGGGATTCCCTTGGTCCCAGCGGCCTGTACCTGAGCCACGCCTCCTTTTTTTTTGCTGGTCAGAACCTCAATATCGCTTGTCATCCAGGGTTCTCTCTTCCAGCCTCACTTTCCCTTCACTCTCACAGGAACATGTAGACCTTGAACTCGAACTATCTCACTTTTGAAGCCCGCCCCGTTGCCCGGGATCCTTTTACCTGGAAACAAACTACTCCAATCATCCCCTGCAACCCCTTGTCTAATTCCAACAACATACGCCTTACCCAACTTAGAACTTGAATCCGTGGACCAATATTGTCCCTACCATAACTATTTTAAATTTAATAAAGCTCTAGTCACTTTTCGCAAAATTCTCCCCCATTTTACCTCGGTCACCTATCCTACCCCTATTTCCCAACAGTAGGTCGAGTTTGTCCCTTCCCTAGTAGGACCCTCTATATATTGCTTGTGGAAACTTTCCTGAACACATTTAACAAATTACGTTCTATCTAAGTTCTTAACCCTCTGGAAGTCCCAGTCTATGTTAGGAAAATTAAAATCACCTATTATGACAACTCTATTGCTCCTGCAAGTCTCACCAGTCTCCCTGCACATTTGTTCTTCTAATTCCCATTAATTATCTAGAGGCTTATCGTGCAACCACTATAACATCACCATCCCCCTCTTACTTCTTTGCCCAGTTCACAAAACCTCATTGGATATTATCTCAGTTATTTCATCATTCAATACTAGAGTGATATGCGTCTTTATCAGAACTATTGGTATTTAAATTGTTTCCATTTACATCTCTTCCTCGCAGTGATTTTCACATTCGCAGCACTCCTTATCAAGGTACAGTGGAGATATGGAGCTGTAAATGGATGGGAACTGCACATCCTGTCAGTTCCAAAATTGGCTGCAAGTTTCCCCACACTGGGCAGTGATCTAACACAGTGTTACCGAACAATGCAATAGCCTGGGCTTATATATGAATGAACCAGTGCGGACTGCACAGCTCCCCACGCTGGATATTTAGTCCAGGATTATGGATCAAGCATTGGTGTGGGCTGCACAGAGTTCCATTCTGGATATTGCTGGATTGCATTCAGCAGTACACTAGCCGGATCTACACAGTGCTCCATCCTGAATATGTAATAGATGGGGTGGTTTTGTGAGTTGGATTGCGAAAGTGAGAGAAGTAAACATCTAGCAATACCTTTATTTTGTGTTTTCATTCTTGTGATTGGACCTTTCAAATCCTGACTCATCCGGTTAGACCCATCCCTCTGGATGAGTCATGGTGAGTGTTGTTACAGCATCTGGGTCTGCAACATGACCAACAAATGGAGCAGAGGCTGCAGAGAGGGGAGTCTCCGTAAAATGGAATGAGGTAATCATAATCAGATCAGACGTGGTCTTTGTGAATGGTGGGGCAGGATTGAATGGACCACTAATGCAATTTATTCATATATTTCTGTTTGTTCCAAGAAAACTCCCCTTCTCTCCCAGTGTCCCATACTGGTGGGGACTGAGTCACCTCCTCTTGTTCCTGCGTAACAGGATCCTCGGGCCTCACTAGTCTCCAGAGCTCTCTCTGTCCCAGTTTCGAGATCTGAGTGGCTCCCTCCTTTCCCTGTGTCCCAGTCTCAAGCAGCTGAATGACTGCCTCCTGTTCCTATGTTCCAATCTTGGGCAGCTGAGTGACTGCCTCCTGATCCAAGGTTTGTGAAAGTAGATGTCCTCCTCCTGTTCCTGTGTAACAGGCTCCAATGTCTCTGTGTTCACCTGCTGCTCCAGTGGAATGGAGTTGAGGGTCTGAATGGCCTCTTCACATTCCTTACAGCTTCTCTTGACTAAAAGCCTGTTTCTGCAAAACACCATCAAAATCTGAATGATGTATTTTTGTATTTTACTCTGAGTAATTGATCAAACAAGCTGACTGACAGAATTCAGAAGCTGAATAGCCTCCTCCCGTTCCTGTGTTATACACTCAAGAGACAATAGAGTCTCAGAGATTCACAGCACGGAAAAATACCTTTCCATCTGTCGTCCATACCGACCAATTATCCTAAATAAATCTCGTCCGCCTTGCCAGCACTTGGCCCATCTCCCTCTAAACACTTCCCATGCATGTATGCATCCAAATGCCTTCTAAATGGTGTAACTGTACTTGTCTCCACTACCTCTTTTGGCTGTTCGATCCATCCACACAGCAGTCTTTGTGTGAAAATGTTGTCCCTCATGTCCCTTTTTAAATCTTTCCCCTCTCACCTTAAACTTTTGTTTTCTAATTTTCGACTCGCCTAACCTGGGTAAAAGACATTGACTGTTTACCTTATCTATGCTCCTCATGATTTTATAATCCTCTTTAAGGTCCCCTCTCAGCCTCAAAACTTGAAAATAGCCCCAGCCTATTCAAACTCTCCCTGTAACTCTAACCCTCCAACCCCTGCAACATTCTTTTAAATCTCTTATGCACCCTTTCAAGTTTGACAACATTTTTCCGACAGCAGGGAGACCAGAATTAAGGGCAGTATTATAAAAGTGGCCAAACCAATGTCCTGTACAAATCTAACATGTCTTGCAAACGCTTAGATTCAAAGCACGCACCAATAAATGGAAGATCACCAAGTGCCTTCTTCACTGCCCTGGCTACCTGTGATGGCACTTTCAAGGAACGGAGAACCTGCATCACAAGGTGACACAGTAGCTCAGTGACTAGCATTGCTGCTTCAGAGCACAGCGATCTGGGTTTAACTCCATCCTTGAATGACAGCCTGTGTGGAGTTTGCACATTCTCCCCCTGTCTGTATGAGTTTCCTCGCGTTGTTATGTTTTCCTCTGCAAGTATAAAGATATACAGATAATGGTAGATTGGCCATGCTAAAGTACCCAGGGATGTGTAGGCGAGGTGGATTAGCCATGGGAAATGCAGGATCAGAGGTTTAGGGTAGGGATTTGTCCAGTGGGATATTGTTTAGAGGTTCGGTGTGGCCTCGATGGGTTGAATAGGCTGTTTCCTCACTGTAGGGATTCGATAATTTCGATGGACTTCTCCCTGATTGGCAGATTTCGACAGGACCCTACCTATATGTCTTGCCCTGATTTGTCTTGCCAAAATGCAACACCTCACATTTAACTGAAATAAACTCCATCTGCCACTCCTCGGTTCACCTCAACAAGGTCCCATTATAATCTGACAGATCATTCTTCACTGTCGACTACACCAACAAATTTGGTATTATCTACAAACTTACTGATCATACATCATATACTCAAATGCAAATGATTTGTATTAGTGACAAAAGGCAGTGTACCCACTATTGATCTTTGCAGCACACCACTGGTCACAGGTCTCCAAGTTTAATGAACAAATGTCCACTGTCACGCCCAGTCTCCGATATTCAGAAAATGTTGGATCTAAATGGTGAGCTCTCCCTGGATCCCAGGCAGTCTGACCTTGCTAACCAATCTACCATGTAGAACATTTTGGTTTTCTTACTGAATTCCATAAACACAACATTTACTGTCCTGTCTTTATCAATCATCTTCATCACTTCCCCAAAACATTCCCCCGAGTCAGTGAGACATGATCTCCAAAGTACAAAGCCCTCTTCAGTCCTTGTCTTTCCAAATGCATATCGATCCTTTTCCTCAAAATCTCCTCCAACAATTTAGTCACCATTAACGTCAGGCTCATTGATCTATAGTTACCTGTTTTTTCCTTACTTTCTTAAATAATGACACTACGTTAGCAGCCCTCCAGTCTTTTGACACCTCACCTGTGGAAATCAATGTTACAAATATATCAGCAAAATGCTGAGAAATCTCTTTCCTAGCTTCTCATAAATATCTGGGAAACAACTGCTCAAGTTCCAGGGATTTGTTCACCTTTATGTGTTTTAAAGTGTCCAACATCTTCTTGTAGTATAGACACTTTTCAAGGTATCACTATATATTTCTTCATTCTCTCGCTCTTGTAACCTCCTCCACATTAAATACTGAGGAGAAATACTTGTTTCATATCCCTCCAACCACGTATATGTGGTTCCATACATAGGTAGCCTGACTGATCTTTAAGGGACCATACTCTCTCCCGAGTTAATCTTTTGCCATAAAAGGATTTGTAGAATTTCTTCAATGCCTCATTAACCCTATTTCTAAAGCCATCTCATGTCCACATTTTTCTGGTCCAATTTCCTCATTGACTATACACTTGCTGCCCTTATATACCTCTAGAGATTCACTTGATCTCAGCTCTGTTTACCTGACATATGTCTCCTTCCTTACCTTGACCATAGCATCAATATATCTAGCCATCCAACACTCCCTGCACCCACCAGCCTTGCCCATCTCACTAATGGGAGCACGTTGGCTCTGGAATCTCTGAAACCAAGTTTAATTGCCTTGCATTTTCCAACCATCCCTTTACCTGTGAATAGGGTATCCCAATCAGCCTTTCACAGGTCTCCATAACACTTTCAAAATTGGCCTTGTTCAAAGTTAGAACTTCAATATTTACATTAGGTCTTTCCTATTGCAAAACTAATTTAAAACTAATATTTATGTGGAACAGACTTGAAAGTTAAATAAATACTTCCAGACCCTCTGGATCAGGCTCGAGAGGCTGAATGGCCTCCTCCTGTCCCGGTGTAACAGACCCAAAACATTAAATGACACAGCAACCCATGGATTACGAGCAGCCGGTAAACTGTATCTGATGGAGGTCTATCCCTTCTCAGTTACAGAAACACAACCAACACAATGTACTCCAGGTGCCCTCTCAGTAACACCTCATACAGCTGCAGCGACACAGCTCTTTGTTTTGAATGATTCTGTTGGCAAAATGTGTCAATATTCTAGATTTCCACCTTTTCAAGTAGCAACAGGCTAATATGAGCTGAATGGCCTTCTCTTATCCCTCTGTAAGAGGCCCATTGGGACAGACTTGCTTCGGCCTGGTACTGAGCAGCAGTCTCATTGCTCTGTCTCAAGGTTATGAAAGGATTTGACAACAGGGCACTTAAAACCAGGAAAGCTTCACCCTGGTCAATAAGTACCGCACTTTGTGTTGAGGTATCTAGAAACTTACCACCCGAGTTTTTTTTATGCAGCCAATCTGTTATTTTATAATTGTCTCCTTTCATAAACAGAGCAGAACATATATAGACCCCTGCAGTGTCTTGTTAATACTCTCATATACAAGTTAAAAAAAGATTTAAAAGGTTTAAAGATTTATGGTCCATCTCTCAGCAACCCTCATCCATTCCATCCAATCCCAGTAAATATTCTGTTTTATAGTGATATGAAAAGTGATGTGTGGAGCTGGTTAACTGAGCCTGTTTGTTTAGTCATGAGTTGGAAATGCCGGTGTTGGACTGGGGTGTACAAAGTTAAAAATCACACAACGCCAGGTTATAGTCCAACAGGTTTAATTGGAAGCACATTAGCTTTCGGAGCGACGCTCCTTCATCAGGTGATTGTGGAGGGCTCGATCGGAACACAGAATTTATAGCAAAAATTTGCAGTGTGATGTAACTGAAATTATACATTGAGAAATACCTTGATTGTCTGTTGAGTCTTTCATCTGTTCGAATACCATGATAGTTTCATTTCTTTCATGTGTAAATCACAAAACCTTTTTCTTTTAAAGTTGCATTCTCAGGTTAGCTGTAACAATGAGTGGTAGCTAGACAATATGTTGAAGGTGTTCGCCCCCTGTGTTCTCTGTCTATACCAGGATGTTTAGGTTGATTCTAATCTGAAAAGTGAGATAATAGAGTTTTACATGAATTCATGCAGTTTTTGAGCTCAGAGGTTTACATGAATTCATGCAGTTTTTGAGCAAAGTACCAAACTCTGCAAGTACGAATTCACCCCACAAAATATATGTGTGCATGTGGGTCTTTGTCTGTTTGTGTGTGTGTTTGTCTTGGTTGGGGGTTGTGAGTGTGAGAGGGAGTGTATATGTGTGTGAGTGATGTAGAGTTTCTTAAGTCTGTGAGGGGTGCATGTGTGAGTGTGGGAGTGTGTGTGCGTGGCTGGGGTGAGGGGTTGAGTATCAGTGAGAGAGAGTGTATATGTGTGTGCATGAGAGCAGAGTGGTCTAAATCTCTGATCGGATGCCTGTCTGAGTGTGGGTGTCTGTAAGGGTGTGTGTGTGTCTGTGTGCGTGTCTGTGTACATGTGTGTCCGTATGCATGTGTGTGTATAGGAGTGTGTGTGTGTGTGTGTGTGTGTGTATATACAATGCAATGGTGGTCACCTGTAATGTGACGTGAACCCATTGTCCCGGTTGTGGCCCTCCCTCTGGGTCCCGAAATTAGTTATCAGCCTCTGCTCAGCCACTGTTCGCTGCTGCCTGTCCCGAAGTCCACCTTGAAGGATGGTCACCAGAAGGTCCGAGGTTTAATGTCCTGGACCACTGAAGTATTCCGTAACTGGAAGGGAATACTCTTGTCTGTTGATTGTTGTGCGGAGCCCTTTCATCCATTGCCGTAGCCTTTGCTCAGTTTCCCAGTGTTTGTTCAGTGTCTGTGATTAATGCCAATCTCCATGGATTCTAATTATCCCAGTGGAGGGTTTCCATCTTTTAATGATAAATGGGCGCTGTTCAATGTGTTATCCTATAACATGAGCGGGAGCATCACCGACAGCACTGACAGGGATCAGCAGATTTAAAGAGAGGGGGCGGAGAGATCCGAATCTGAGAACATTAGATTGGAATGTTCCAAAAATGTATCCGAATCTGAGAACATTAGACTGGCACGTTTCAAAAATAGACAGGAGTTTATCCGATTATGTTTGGTATCTTTCTGTATTTTATTGGTGGTCGTTATAATCACGGATCTATTACGCTCTTCTCATTATTCAATATTTTTATTATCCTTTCCTGGCTATCGTTGGTGTTCCTGGTAAGTGTCACTGTCCAGATTTGTTTTTCTATAAACCGGTTATGACTGCATTACTGTTCCTTCATATAGTCTACACTTCTTGTCACTATTATTTTCCTGTTGAAACTCTCAATCCAGATATTCACTCTACAGACCACTACTAACTACATCAAGGAATGTGTTCAATTCCTGCCTCCCTCTCTGCTCTGGCAGTGTTACTAATGGGTCTCTATGTTGACCTACTCAGTTTCAGCAGAGAACTACAATTTATTGTATTATTGCCTTTGGTATTTAAATATTAACAGCATGGAGGTCACTCTCTACTGTTCTGGTTACAAACTCCACTTCCACCCTATCCCTGGCTAATATCTGCAGCTGAAGCAGACAAGTCACAACTGTGGGAGTTCCCTTTGACCATGAGCTGATTCCTGACACCATATCCTGACCATTTCTAACTTGAAAAGCTCACCAGCCCAGAATATATCTCACTGGTGTATTCCATCTGCTGTTTGAACCTTGAGTTATGAAATACCATCTTAATGAAGTTAATAATCTGCTGCTGACGCTCCCGGCTTCAAACCTGCCAAAGGAAATCTGATTCTAACTCACACCAGATTGCCATCCATCTGCCATTCATGTGCACACCGATGTATATTGCTACTGTGTCTGGCAATGTCTTTATTTTAACATTCTCAAACACTTTATCTCATCCGTCCATGAAACTTCTCTCGTTCTCTCTCTGTTGATTAACAAAAAGCCTGCCAGTTGTTCATATTTAAAATAATTTCTTCCATGTGCGTTCCTTCTCAAACAATGAGTTTCACATTCAACCACGCCAATCGCGCACACACACACGCACTGTCCCTCAGTTTCTGATGAACACATACACGTAGCAAATCTACCCATTACAGACAATAATCTGATGCGAGTATAGTTAGCATATGATAGTAAAGTTTGCTATACTCTCTATGCTAGGCAGATAGTGCAGTTTACTGAGCAACACACTAGCATGGTCTGCACAGCTCTCCAAGCTGAGCTGTCATCTTGTCCCAGTTTATATTGTTTATGGTGTTCTGTGAAGCAGATTCAGAATTTGATATAACAAACTATTTCCGCTGATCTGACAATGCCTTTATTCAATGTTCTCATTCTTGTAATTTTGCTTTCGAAGATCTCACTTCTCCAGTTAGTCCCGCTGCCCTGTCTTTTTCCCCATATTTCCACAACCTCCTCCCAGTTAATTAACTGTCTGTTTCTGTCTTTAATGTGAATCTCTCTATCCCTCTGTATCTTTCCCTGGCCTCGGGTTTTGGCTCTGTAGTATATCGATTGCTGGCATTGTGTAGCTCAGAAACAGTGAAATGGTGTGTGTCAGGCTGTTGTTCACTTCCCGGTATTTCCCATGTGATGGTCCATGGACAGGCGTGTTTCAGAAGTTATGAGACACATCCTTGTAACTTGGTCTGTGCCTGTGTTTGTCCCTCTCAGGTGATCTTGCTGTCAGTAACACGAGGAAGCCCCTTGAATAAAGGAACAGTCATTTAAATTATGTAGCAATGCTGTCACTTTTTTTAAAGAAAAGGTTATTTTCTCCTTTTTTTAGTAAGACGTCTTAAAGGGCCAAGTAGTAACAATGGCCAGCTGGCACAGACCAGGCTTTATAGTTTTGTTTCCTTGCAGATGTAACAGTTACCAGGTGCTTGGGTCCCAGAAGGTTTGGAAGCTTTAATAAATTATCCCTAGCTGCTATTCTCTCTGAAACCTCACTTGATGCTGTTTCCTCCTGGACTGGAGAACTGTATGCAAGAAAGTATGTCTGAATGCTCATTTTTGCCAAGGGGTGTGTTAAGGTGATGTTAGTATATTAGATCAGTTCATTTGTAGCAGGGTCTGTGTCCATCATTCAGTTAAGGTTTCCAATAGCTAAGTTATTCTAAATTCCTCCTCAGTTTGTATGGATTTTCATTAAAGTGTTTAAATATAGTGTGTTTTGCATAATGGTGAGTGGTTTGACGAGTGGAATCACATCTGGGACATCCAATTCCCATCTATCTTGTTATTAAGGAAACGTTGGCATCCAAGCTACCTTCTTAAAATAGTTTGAGACAGTCTGGTTGGTCTATAGCAAACTGGGGTCTTTTGTCTGGTTCTAAATCGGTAATTGGGTTTAGAATTACAATCCCTATAGCGTGCAAACAGGTTATTTGACCCAACACGTCTACACCCGACCCTCCAAGGAGTAACCTACCCAGGCCCATTCCTCTACCCTATTATGACACATTTACCCCGACTAAGGCACCTAACCCACACATCCCTGAAAACTGCAAACAATTAAGCATGGCCAATACACCTGACATGCACATCTTTGGGTTGTAGGGGGAAACCAGAGCATCCCGAATAAGCTCATGCAGACACTGGAGAGTACGCACCAGGAGGCTATTGGGTTCAAAGGTCATGTATGGTAGCTGTCAGTGTCTTTTGTTCCAGATGTTGAATTCGGTTGGTTTAACCAGTGTTTTGTGTATAAAGATTCTTTCAGTCACGAAGAGTTTTCTGTGTGTGGAAGAAGTAAAGTTTTACAAAAGGTAATGAAGGCAAAGCTGTAGGAATTGACAGACAAGCTGGAGTTGGGGTTGTGTTTGTCTGTGAGAAAATGAGAGATAATTACAGCTATAGCTCGGCAATTACATTTGGTGGGACCGCCATCAGACTCTTTAGAAATGGCTCGAATTCAATTTCAAATGAGGCTCCTTGAACATGAGAAAGAATTGAAACAGTTTGAATTATGATGAAAAGTAGAAATAAAAGAAAAGGACATGAAGAAGAGAAAGAGAAAAAGAGAAGAAAAGCAGAGAGTTTCAACTTCAAAAGTTAGCAATTAGAGAGAAAAGTGGACATAGAAGGCGGTGATGAAGGTAGACGGTCGGCTGGATGAGGAGGTTAGTGAGGATGAGCAACCCTATAGTAGCCAAAAGTCTGATGGGGATCTGTTTAGATACATCCAGGCATTATCTAAATTTGATGAGAATGATAGGGGAGCCTTTTTAATTTCATTTGAGAAAGTGGCTAAACAAATGCAATGCCCAGTGACCATGTGGATTTAGTTGATCCAAACAAAGCTGCTGGTATTTGCATCCTATCGGAGGAGGTATCTGAGGAGTATGAGGAGATGTAGAAAGCCATCTGAAGTGCATGTGAGCTTGGGCCAGAAGCCAACAGACAGCGTTTCAGGAATCTAAAATAGCGTCCCTGGTTAAATGCACATTGACTTTGAAAGAATCCAAAAGAATAATTTTGAAAGGTGGGTAAGGGTATTAAAAACAGAGCAAACCAATGACACTCTTAGAGAGATTCTTACTTTGGAGAAGTTCAACAATTCACTTCTGGCAGTCGTGAGAACTCGTGTGGAAGAGCAGAGAGTTACAATGCCAAGGTTAGAAGCTGAAATGGCAGCTAATGATGATTTAGTTCAGAAACCAAAGTTTGGTTTCTGTGAGGGATTGAGAAGAATGTGCAAGATCTTCTTAAAACATATCCCTGTGAGAGTAAGGTTTATTGGCATAGGCCAGGAGAAGCCGGTAAAGTGGTTACAGCATTGAGAGGAACAGAAGCATGTAATCCTTTTGTGCTGAAATATGAGGAGCTATGTCATTCAGAAGGATTATTGGAGAGATGAGAAGTGCTCCATTATGTAACGTGTGTTTGGATTGTCCAGTGGAAACATCAACAGATTTATTCCACAATGGGGAAGGAGGCCTTGAGCTTGACGTTGGCGTTACATCATTTCAGCTTTTAGATTGTGAATAACATACCTGAGACAAATTTTTTTATCACTGATTGTGACCCCTTAAAGTTTTTGGAGAGGTTTGGGGAGAATAATACCAGTCTGTTTCGATTGAGCTTATTATTGCTGCCATTCAATGTGAAATTATACAGGTGACAGGGCAAGAAAACCTACGTTTTGATACATTGTGGAGACTTGGATGAAAAAAGACAAAGGCATTCTGTGGCAGGAGTAAAATGAATGAAATTGAATCTAGTTGTGAACATTTGTATGCTCAGAGTCAATGTAATATATATGCATTTCAGTCTGCTAATAGAAGAAGGTTGGGAGGTCTAAAATGAATTCATTTTTGTATATTGATGGATCATTTTATTGATGGTGGAGTTGTGAGTATACTATCACTGTAAAAAGGTGATTTTCTCTTGGGTTTTTTTTGAAGAGAGGT
Organism: Hemiscyllium ocellatum; assembly: GCF_020745735.1. NCBI lineage: Eukaryota > Metazoa > Chordata > Chondrichthyes > Orectolobiformes > Hemiscylliidae > Hemiscyllium > Hemiscyllium ocellatum. Next base: position 25,424,218 of record NC_083447.1, on the reverse strand, counting down.
TTTAAAGGCAGAGTGCGGAACTGCTGTCTGAAAGCAGTTTAAGTAACTAACTGAGAAAGCCTTTAGGTTTCATTAAGGGCAGTGGCCAGCTCTCCCAGACCAGGTCTCCCCATTTTGTTTTTAGCTGCAGCATTCAGAAGCTGCTGGGGATCCCAGAAGGGTTGGAAGCTTCAATACATGATCCCCAGCTGCATTTCTGTCTGAGATCTCTGTTGATGTTGTTTCCTCCTGGATTGGAAAATTGCTGTAAGCATCTGAATACATTTGAATATATCTTTGTGCCAAGTGGTGGAAACCAAGATGGTACGGTATCTAATATTTGTGTAAGTGTTCCAACATATAAGCTATCCCAAATTTTTCTTTTCTTTGATTGTATTTTAACTAAAGTATTTGAATAGATTATATTTTGCTTAATGTCGAGTAGTTTGACCAGTCACAATATATCTAGAAAGCACGCTTCACATCTATATTCAAAATAAGGAAAGGTTTGGGTTTAAGCGGCCTTCTTAAAATATTTTGCGGGGATCTGGTCTGGTCCACAACACTTGTAGCCAAAGGGTTTCTGACTGACTCCTGTTATTGAAAATTTAGTGGAGTGGCTGGGGATGGTTTGCTGGAAATTGTGCCGTGAGCTGCCTCAGACATTCAGGGAGACCGGAGGATTTGGTGACCAACTCTGGATGGAGCATGGAGACTGTATTTATAGCCTCTGAATATAGCCTCTGCAACATGAACAACACATGAAACAGAGGCTGCAGACAGGGGAAGTTCTGAAACCACGGAGTGAGTGTGTGTGGGGAAAAGGATCTGCTGTATCCACCCCAAGTATTCCATGAACAACTTCCCAAGCTACACTTAACCCAGGAGCAGATAGTGAGGGGACCCTGACTGAACAAGGAGCTGGGCACAAAGCGGTGTCATCTCCTTCAACACGTCCTGCCGCATCACACCAGGGGGTGGGTGGTGCTGCCAGTGGCTGTTAGGGTCACAGTTTCATTCAGTTTCTATAATCCATAACCTTCCAGGCAGAACTAGGCGACATATCCATCATTTCCCAATATCTCAACATCAATGTCACCATTCGGTGATGGAGGATATATATGGTGGATGAGGTAAATACATTGTTTCTCCCACAGCAGGGAGCTGCTGGGTGTATCCAGTGGTATAGTGGGATTCCCGATGGTGTACATGGCATCTGCAGAGTACCCATGTCAATGGGAAGAGGTAGAGGAACTGAAGGAGCTCTCTCTCTATTAATGTTACAGTGTGTCCATGCACAGTACATCATGTTGGTGAATACCCACTGTCCTGGCAGCAGTCACGGCCTCCTCATTCAGAAGCAGTCAGCCATTCTCATTGTCATCGGGTCTCCACGTAGAAAGAAATGAATATATCTTGGATAAAGCCGTCCCCTTGATGCACGTTTCAAAACACCATCCCCACCACCAATCAACCACATTAAAGTATTCCATGTGTACGGAGAACAATGGGGTCACTAGCAGTGTCTGGGAGCAGACGATCAGGGATGGAGCAAAACCTGCCATGTCTGAACGGGTCCGAGTGAACCCCCCAGTACACAGTATCATTAAGTCCTGTAATCCCTGTCCATTTCAGTAACATACTGCCTTCCATTATTCCTGTAAATGAAATGACAGGTTATATCATGTTGAATTCCACCTGCCAAACTATTATCTCTCTTTACCTCTCTGAATCTATTTGCAGACTCCCCACCTTCTCTTGATAATTTGATCTCTTGCTCACCACAGCGACATCACCAAACTCAGCATCTGTATATCTGTTCCATCCTCCTGATCATTAATATAGACTGTAAATAGTACTGGTTACTCTGTGACCCTACTGGTTACGTTCTGTCTAACTGATTGAGACTGATTTATCCTGAGTGCCTGCTCCTGTATGACACCCAGTCCTTCCCCATTCCTGAGCAACACAGTCGAAGGGTTGAATAAGAACAAGGAGCATCTGTGAGGAATCCAACCCCTCAATGAGGCTGATGTCAACGTGGCCTCTGTTCCACTTTCCTGCCATCTCTCCATCCTAAAACTCTTGTATCTTGTTGTAGATTGCACCACATGAAAAAAATCCATTCCACATCTACACATTCAATTACTTTTAGCATTTTACAGACCTCAATGAGATCTCCTTTCATTCTTATAAACTCGAAAGTATAGGCCTAAACTGCTCAATTTCTCTTCATAAGACAAACACTTCAAATATGGAATCAAGCTAATGAAGCTCTTCTGAACTGCCTCCAATGGAAATATCCCATTCTGCAGGACACCCAAACTGTACTCCAGTTGCAGCGTCACTAATGCCTTGCATAGCTACACCAACACTCCCTACCTTTCTACTCTATCCTTTCATAAGTAAACACTGAAATTATGCTTGCATTTCTCATTACTTGCAGTACCCGCAAGCAGGTTTTCTGTGATATGCAAGCAGACACCCAGATCCCTTTGCACCTATGCACTTTGAACTTTCTCTCCATTTAGATAATAATTTGTCTTTCTATTATACTGGCCAACTTGAATAGCCCCATATTTATTCACTTTAATTTTCCTTGCCAAATGTTGGCCCATTCATCTAACCTATCCATATAGTTTTAAATCTCTTGCATCATCATTCTGAAGTAATTTCCTACCAATGTTAGTGTCATCTGAAAATGTGGCATCGTATTTTCGATCCCATCAACAGAGTACCACCATTGATCGCAAATGTATGAGGCATGAGTCCTGAAATCAATGGCACCCCACAAATTGCATTTGCCAAGAAAATAACACATTTATTCCATCTGACTCCATTTTGTTGGTTAACCAATCCTCCATCCAAGCTAATAAATTACTCCTAAACCCATGCTGTCTGATCTTACCACTTACTCTTTGGAGAAGCGACATATCCGATGCCTTCGGGAAGACCAGATATGTTCCATCTCCAGGATTCCCACGATCCACCTTGTTTGTGACATCTTCAAATAACTCAAGCAAACAATTCAGACACGGTTTAGCCTTCGTACAACCATGTTGACTCTGACAGATTGTGGTTCAACATGGAAAACGCCCTGAACAATGGACTTTAACAAATTGCCTTAAATTACAGTAGTTTATTGTTACACTTTAGTCCCTAATGTATAACATTATTATAAGTTCTTCCCTTTACTCAGCCTTTATGTTTTCTTTGAATTCCTATTTAATGGGCAAACGTTTTTAAGAGATCTGCTCCAATTGCTGAGTAGAGCCATGTGTGGCTGGATGGACACATCATCCTGCTGGTGTACACACTCGATGGGCTGACGTCTTTCTGGTGTTCACATGTTACCATCTCCAAGGCCAGAATGACATCCTCCTGTTGATGTTTTAGAGGATTGGGAGATTATGGAATCTTCCTGTTGCTGTCTAACATTTTGAGGGGCTGATGGGTCTTCTCATACTTCTCCATGACAGATGGAAATACTGAACAGTCTCCTCATGTATCCCAGAGATGGGACCGAGGGTGTGATTGTTCTTCTCTTGTTCCCATACAACAGACACGTGTCTAAATTACCTCTTCCTTTTTCATGAAAGAAGTCTCAGATAGTTTTTATCCTTATCCAATTCACTTGCAATAGGCTCGGAGAGTCTGAATGGCCTCCTGTTATCCCAGTGTAACAATCTCCACTCACTGTGTGACCTCTTCCAGTTCCTATGTTACAGACTTGAAGAGGCTGAATGGACTGATCATATTGCTGTTTAACTGGATACTGGTGCAGCATGGCCTACTGTTATAGGATCGAGGGGCTGATTGGCCTCCTTCTGTAAATGTATATCAGGCTCCAGGGGCTGAATAGCCTCGTCCTGTTTTGGTGTAATAGGTTCAAAGGACTGAATATCCTCCTGTTGTTCCTGTGTAACAGGCTGGAGAACGGAATGGATTCCTCCACTATCTGTGTAACTCACTTCACTCGTTGACTCCTTCTGTCATCTGTGTTCAAGTAAGTTCATCTTTATTTTTTGTAAACTCCAATGGGTCAACCTGATCATCCTTTCGTTATAAGCCAGCACCTTCATTGCAGGAACCAGTTGAGGGAACCATCTCTGAGCTGCTTCCAATATAACAACATCCTTTCTTCATTGAAGAGATTAAATCTGTACACACTACTCCAGATGTGATCTCACTAAGACTCTGTACAGCAGCAGCAACACTTTACCAGCCTGCTGTAATGTTCCCACCCAGGTTAGAGCTGTCTCAGCTCTCTGGGAGAATACAGAGCATTGTTGGAAGATTATTGTCCTTCTCCATTCCACAGCATCACTGGAGATCTGGAGAAATTAACGTTTGAGAAAATCATAAATGATGTGGCAAGATGATCGCTACCATTAATCTCCCCAGAGCCCACGTCGCTCAGATTCCACAGAATCTAGATTAGATTAGATTACTTACAGTCTGGAAACAGGCCCTTCGGCCCAACAAGTCCACACCGACCCGCCGAAGTGCAACCCACCCATACCCCTACATTTACCCCTTACCTAACACTACGGGCAATTTAGCATGGCCAATTCACCTGACCTGCACATCTTTGGACTGTGGGAGGAAACCGGAGAACCCGGCATCTCGTAAGGTGGAGCGCAAAAATAGCAAGGAGGAGCAAACATTGATGGGAGTTATATAGCAAAGTGAAAGCTGCAATACAAATGCTGGACATGTTATAAAACAGGAAATGAGATATACACATTTGTGGGTACTGCAGTAATAATGTACTGTTTAAATTATATCTAAACTGTGTTAACCCAATTGAATGCTAATGTTGGGAAAAAATAGATTTCATGACTACGTGTGAGATGGTTTACGTGAGCATTATGTTGAGCACTGAGCTCGAGATCAGGTTATTTAGGAATTGGTGTTGAGTGATCAGAAGAGCTAATTGAAACTTTTGCTGTAAAGAACCTTTTGGGAACAGTGACCACAATGTACTGGTTTTCTTTTATGCTGTTTGAGTACACGACATTTTTTGTTTTATTTGAAGTAACCATTCTAAATCTGAGTCATGCAAGCCATGAAGGTGTGAGGAGGAAGTGGGGACTACAGATACTGGAGATCAGAGTCGGAGTGTGGTGCTGGAAAAGCACAGTCAGGCAGCATACTAAGAGCAGATAAATCGATGTTTCGGGCAGAAGCCCTTCATCAGGAATGAAGCTTCTGGGCCAAGGGGGCTGAGAGATAAATGGGAGGGGGGTGAGGCAGGGGGGAGGTAGTTGGGATTGCAATAGGTAGGCGAAGGTGGGGTTGAAAGTGATAGATGACGAAGGGAGACAGATCACCTCATCTACTACATCCATTCAACCCAATGTGGTCTTCTCTACATTGGCGAGGCAGGAGGTCAACTTGTAGATCATTTCAGAGAACATCTCTGGGACAGCCACATTGAACAACTCCATCGCCTTGTAGCTGAGCACTTTAACTCCCTTCCCACTCTGCCAAGGATATGAGGGGCCTAGGCGTGATCCATCACCAAACCCCAGCCACCAGAAGCCTGGAGGAAGAAAGCCTCCTCTTCTGCCTTGGGACCCTCCAACCACAGGGGATCATAGTAGATTTCCCCATTTCCCCATTTCCCCTAATCCCACCTTATCTCTCCCCAACCTTCCAAGTCAGCACCGCCCTTTTGAATGTTCCAATGTGTCCAGCTTCTTTCCTATCAATCTGGTCCACCCTCCTCTCCGACTATCACTTTCAACCCCACCCTCACCTACCTATTAGATGAAAGGAGTCAGCTTAGAAAAATGCCAAGTGTTGCAGGAAGCCAGTGGATTCAGAGAAACGTGGGACCCAGCAAAGAATGACCAAGAAACTGAGAAGAAAATCTAAAAGAGAAAAAGCGTGCAAATGAAAAAAAAACATGAAGACTGCTAAAAAGCGTCTGTCAATGTATGAAAAAAAATAAAATCAATGTCAAATGTGGAACAGTTGGTGCGCGTTCAGGATAATTTATTGCAGAGAACAGAGAAATCGCAGGGAAAATAAGTTTTTTTTGTGTCTATCGTCATTGAAGAATGTCCAACAATTCTCCCAGAAACACCAAGTGACCATGGGACTTGTGTAAGTAAAGTCTAAGGTCATTCTTATCAATGTTGAGGTCATCTTTGAAAAGAAAGTTGGATTGCGTATTTATAAATCTGACAGACTAGATGTACTTCATACAAGAATTTCAGAGGAAGCAGCAATAGACATGTTGATTGCATCGTGGATTTTCACTTTATTTTCCGACTCATTCCCGAAAGGCATTCAGCCAATCTGGATAAGGCAAAGGTTACAAATATTATCCAACAGTTTAAGAAAGGATGAAGATGAAGAGTGGTGAACTGCAGACCAGTTATCTTGTCATCCGCAGTCGGGTGTCTGTTGGACTCGATTACAAAGAACATGCCACTTGATATTTAGAAGGTAATAACATAACTGGGGAGTATGATACTGTATCGATGAAAGAGAACACCAGAAGTGGCAAACTTTTTTTGGAATGATTCGAAGATAATTTTTGGAGACGTAGGCAATGAAGAACCAATGGATAACGTGGAGTTGGATATTCAGCAGCTCTTTTTTAAGAACTTACACAGAAAGCTCATAAGAAAACTTAAAGAGAGAGGTATTGGGAATAACATATGCAAATAGGAAAGTAAAAATTAGGTTTACCTTCTTGTGAATGTAATTGGAATATAGAGGATGTAGTGAACCATTTGTATCGAGTGTTGGTGAGACTAACCTTAGAGTATTGTGCATCGTTTGGAGTCCCAATCTCAGAAAGAATATACTGAGTACAGAGGAACTGGAAAAGGTATCATCCAGATTAATCCCTAAAATGATTATCCAGATTAATCCCTAAAATGATTATCCAAATTAATCCCGAAAATGGCAAGATTGTCTGATGTGGAAACTCAGCCTGTGTTCTCGAGTTTCAAAACATGAGAGGTGATTGCAGTGAAACTTAGAAACATAGAGGGGTCTGAATAACAGAAGGACATGGAGAAGTTCAAGTAGTGAGATAAGGGAGAATCCCATGATATTCTACACAGACAAGTAGAACAGAATAATCAGCAAACAGTTAGTGCCCAATAGAAACCAAAGGGGCAATCTGTGTGTCAAGCTGGAGAACATTGATGGATTGTTACATGAGACCATCACATCTATTTTATTTGGGAGAAGGAGGATGCAGGTACAGAATTCAAGAAGATGGATTACAAAACTCTTGAACAGATTGATGTAAAACACGAGCAGGGATTTGAGGCTTTGCTCTGTGTAAATTTGGACCAATCTCCATGTCTGAATGAGTTGCATCACAAGCGGCTTTTGGGGTCAAGGGAGGAAAGACCCTGACTGAATATTTTAATTAGAATCTGACCATAGGGAGGTACCAGAGAACTGGAGAACTACTAATACGATTCCACTTCACAGTTCGGGTGGGACAGATAGACCAGGGAACTATAGACGAGCGAGTATTAGATCACTATTAAGGAAACTCCTGGAGAAAACAGGGAAGGAGAAAATTGAACTCCAATCAGAGTCACAAGGTTTGATCAGGGATAAACATCATGACTTTATCAGAAGGAAGTCACATCCAATGGGTTTGATCGAATTAGTTTGCGGAGGTTGATTGTTTAGTTTTGTAGGAAGGCCTTTGACAAATTTCCAGCTGGGAAACTGAAAAATAATGTAAAATCTCACAATATGAAGGATAAATTGAAAAGTTACAACAAAACTTGTCTTAGTGGCAGGAGGCAGAGGGTGGTGGGAGAAGGCTGTTTGCGTGACTGAAAACAAGTGTCCCCTGGTGTACCACAGGGATTAGTGCTGTGTCCCTTATTGTTTGTGTTATTCACAAAAAAAAAGATGTGTATGTGGAGGGGGCTAGGTGGAGAGTGGGGGAGGTGTGATAAGTAAGTGTATGTTTGACATAAAGATTGGCTGGGTGGTTAGCAGTGAGGAGGAAGGCCTTAAGATTCAGGAAGATGCAGATGGAACGGTCAGATGAGCAGATCAATGGCAGATAGAATGTAACCCTGATAAACATGAGGTGATGCACTTTGGGAGAAGGAACCAGGCAGGGGAGGACTCAATGAATGACAGCACATTGGGAACCTCAGGGTGTGATTCTCCACACATCCCTGAATGTGGCTGGACAGGTTGATGGACTAGTTAAGAATTGGACCTTGGGTGTACCGTTTCCTAATCAGGGTGTAGATTATAAGTGTAATACAGGGCTTTGGTTCGGCCAAAATGGAATACTGTTTGTAGTTCTGGGAGCCACATTCCAGGAAGGATGTGATTGTACTGGAGGGGGTGTAAAGGTGATTCACCAGGGCGTTCCCTGGGATGGAGCATATCAGCTATGGAGAGAGGCTGAGTAAATTCGGATTGTTTACTTTGGAGCAGAGAAAGCTGAGGGGTCTGTGATTCAGAAGGATAAGATTATGAGGGACATGGACAGGGGGGATAGACAGCAGCTGTTCCTTTTAGTCAGAGGGTCAAAAACAAGCCAGTACACTTTTAAAGTGAAAAGTTTGAGGTTCAGAGAGGATTTAAACATTTTTTTCACCTAGAGTGTGTTGGGTTCTGGGATTACTTCCTGACAGGGGAATTATCACGGGTAACCTCACAATCGTAAAAAAAAGTAGTTGGACGAGCACTTGGAAGTGTCATAACATTCCTGGCTATGGGATGCTGTAGAAAGTGGGACTAATATAGATCGTGCTGTAAATCTGTTGGCACAGAGTCTATGCTCCTGTGAGTGTACCGTGTGGAAGGTCAATTATTGAGCAGTTTAAGGCAGGAATTGATGCGTTTCTGAAGAGTATAGTCATAAGGGTTATAAGAGTGAACTGTAATAAATTGTTAAATCATGTCAATGTGAGAAATATGAAAAAAAAACAAGTGCAGTTTCCTTACAGTTTGAAACCAGAGAATGGCGAATGGGGAACAGGAAAATGGTAGAACTATGAAGCTACCACTTCAGTTCTGTCCTCACAGAACTTTCAAACAAAACAAGGAAAACCAAGTCTGGTGTGGGAAACAATAGAGTACATGGAACATAAAACATAGTAAAGAAATGGAGCAATTATTGGGGCTGAAAGTAATGGTCATAGACAACACTAACATAGATTTATGAAATGGGAATTATTTATGAGAAACAGACTGGCAGACAAATGAAAGAGAAGCAATGGATGTTAAACTTTTCGATTTTTAGAAAAATTTTGGTAAAGATCCAAGCCCAGTTTGCAAAATCAAATCTGAGTGGACTAGGGCTAATGTATGGCCATGTTTCTAGAATGGGACAGCTGGCAGGAAACAGTGAATTTAAATAAACAGACTTGTCAAGCAACAGCCTGACATTGTCTGTAAGGTATGATTCTGTGAGTATGACTATGTCCCAGACTCCCCATCACCTTCCCCGGATATCTCCTGTCTCATCAGCAGGACGGACACAGCAGAAGTGGCGGCACAGTGGATACAGTTGGAAGGGAATTGCTCTTGGAGTCCTCAACAGTGACTCCGTATCCCATGAAGTCTCATGGCATTAGTTTACACATGGGAAAGGAAACCTCCTGCTGATTACCATGTACCAGCTTATCTCAACTGATGAGTCAGTACTCCTCCATGCTGACCAACACTTGGAGAAAACACTGAGGGTAGCACAGACGCAAGATGTACTCTGGGTGGAGGATTTCAATGTCCAGCTCCAAGACTATCTCAACTAAAGCATCGAGCTGATCGAGCTGACCGGGTCCTAAAGGATATAACTGCTAGACTGCTTCTGCGGCAGGTGGTGAAGGAACCAACAAGAGGAAAATACATATTTGACCACAGCCTTACTGATCTGCCAATTACAGAAGTATCTGTCCATGACAGTATCGGTAAGAGTGACCACCGCATAGTCATTGTGGAGACAAAGTCACACCTTCACATTGAGAATAACCTCCATCATTTTGGGTGGTACAATCATGGTGCTAAATAGGGCAGACATCGAACAGTACCTAGCAGCTGAAGTCTGGGTGTACATAAGGTGCTGTGGCTCATCAATAGCAGCAGAAATGTACACCCGCACAACCTCATGGTCTGGCATATCCCCCTCACAACAATTACCATCAATCCAGAGGATCAATCGTGGTTCAATGGAGTGTGCAGGAAGGCAGGAGCAGCACCAAGCATACCTGACAATGAGGTGTCAGCCTGTTGAAGCCACCAAACAGAACAACGTGTGCGCCAAACAGCATAAGCAGTAAGTGATATACAGAGCTAAGTGATCCCACAAGCAAAGGACCAGATCTAAGCTCTGCAGTCCTTCCACACCTTGTCGAGAAACATTGGGGACAATTAAACAATTCACTGGAGGAAGAAATTCCACAAATAACCCCTTCCTCCTTGATGGAAGAGCCTAACACTTCTGTGTATAAGATAAGGCTGATGCATTCTCAACAATATTCAGTCAGAAACGCTGAGTGGATGATCCATCTCAGCCCCCTCCAGTGGTCCACAGCGATTCAGTTATCAGTCATCAACCAATTCCAGTTGGACATACTGGATACTACAAAGGGTCCATACTCTGACAACATTCTGGCAATAGTTCCGAAAATTTGTGCTCCATAACTTGCCACTCCCCGAGCCAAACTATTTTAATACTGTCACAACAATGGCTTTTCCCAATTAGGTGGAACATTACCCCAAGTATCACCTGCACATAAAAAGTAGAACAAATCCAATCGTGCCAATTACCATCCCATCAGCCAACATTCGACCATCAGTAAAGTGGTGGAAGGTGACAGTGCTTTCAAGCAGCACCTGCTCAATAATAACCTGATCAATGACGCTCAGGTTGGGCTCCCCCAGGGTCACTCATGTCCTGACCTCATTACCTTGGATCAAACATGGACAAAAGAGCTGAATTCCAGAGATGGTTTGAGAGTGACAGCCCTTTAAATCAAGGCTGCCTTCGGCCAAGTGTGGTATCAAGGGGCTTTAGCAACACTGAATCAATGGGTATTAGAGGCAAACTCCCCGCTGGTTAGAATCATACCTGACACGTAGGAAGATGGTCATGGTTGATGAAGGTCAGTCAACTCAGCTCCAAGTCTGCAGGAGTCCCTCGAGCAGTGACCGAAAACTTCTTCAGGGCTGCTTCATCAATGACCTTCCCTCCATTTTAAGGTCAGAAGTGGGATGTTCGCCAATGATTGTACAATGTTCTACAACATTTGTGGCTCCTCAGATACTGAAGCAGTCCATGTTCAAATGCGACAAGATCTGGACAGTATCCAGGCTGACAAGTGGCAAGTAATATTCAGGCCTCACAAATACCAGACCGATACCATCACCAATAAAATACAATCTAACCTGCCCCTTGGCATTCAATGGTGTTACTATCACTGAATCCCCCAGTATCAAATTCCTGGTGGGTAATCATTGCTCAGAAACTCACTGGACTCGCCACATAAAGACAGTAACTACAAGAGCAGGTCAGAAGCTAGGAATACTGCGGCGAGTAACTCACATCCTGACTTCCAAAACTCTGTTCATCGTCTAAGTCAGAAGTGTGATAGAAGACTCCCAATTTGCCTGGATGAGTGCAGCCCCAACAACACTCAAGAAGCTTTATATCATCCAGGACAAAGCAACCAGTTTGACTGTCCCTTCACCCACAATGCTCCACCACCAACGCTCAGCAGCAGCAGCAGTGTTTTACTATCTACATGCTGCAATGAAATGATTCACCAAAGATCCTCAGAGACCACCTTCCCAACTCACGACCATGTCTATCTAGAAGGACAAGGGCTGCAGATGTATGAGAAAACCATCATCTTCAGGTTCACTCCAAGCCATTCACCATCCTGACTTGGAAATATATCACCGCTCCTTCACAGTCGCTGGGTCAGAATCCTGGGATTCTCTCCCTAATGGCATTGGAGGTCAACCACAGCAGGTGGACTGCGGTGTTCAACAAGGCGGCTCACCACCACCTTCTCAAGGGCAACTAGAGACAGGCAATAAATGCTGGCCCAGCCAGTGACACCCAGATTGATGAAATACAGAAATAGAAATTAACAGAGGACGGTTGCTGAGGTATCACAGAGATCGGTGTTTGGGGCCCAGCTGTTCACAATGTCCTTTAAATATTTGGTTGCTGGAATCAGATACAATACATCCCAGCCTGCTGACAGCACTAATGGATGTGGGATGGTGAGTGGGTGAGGAGGATGTAAAAATGCACCAAGAAGACTGAGACAAGTGGAGTGAATGGGTAAACACGTGACAGATGGAGAACAATATGGATAGATTAGCTTAGATTAGATTACTTACAGTGTGGAAACAGGCCCTTCGGCCCAACAAGTCCACACCGACCCGCCGAAGCGCAACCCACCCATACCCCTACATATACCCCTTACCTAACACTAGGGGCAATTTAGCATGGCCCATTCACTTGACCCGCACATCTTTGGACTGTGGGAGGAAACCGGAGCACCCGGAGGAAACCCACGCAGACACGGGGAGAACGTGCAAACTCCACACAGTCAGTTGCCTGAGGTGGGAATTGAACCCAGGTCCCTGGCGCTGTGAGGCAGCAGTGCTAACCACTGTGCCACCGTGCCGCCCTTTGGTGACAGTGTGCCCTTTGGTGGAAACGATAAATTGGAAGCCTACCATTTGAAGAGGATCGGTTGAAACATGGTGATCTACAAAGAGACTTATGTTCCGTTTTATTGTTTCCTTCTGCATAAACCTCTGAGGCCCCTGCAGCGCAGTGAGTTCTGTAACCAGATGTCAATACTCGGAATGGCATTGGCACGCTGACCAGTGTATATACAACCAGCAAGTGGGGAGCTATAACACGGAAAAGGATCTGCATCGCCTTGTACACCAGTCGCTGAAAGCAATATTGCAGAAACAGAAAGCAGTGAGGAAGATAAATGTTGTGTTGACCTGCATTTCAGGGGATTTGAGTCCTGGAGTAAGGTTGTCTTACTGCAGCTGTACAGGGCCTTGGTGAGACATCAATTCGAACATTGTGCAGCATTATGTGCAGTTTTGGTCTCCTCACCTAATGAAGGACAAACCTGACATTGAGGGAGTGCAGTGAAGGATGACCAGACTGATCTCTGGGATGACGGGCTTGTTGTAGGAACAGAGTATGGGGTGACTGGGCCTGTATTCAATGGGGTTTAGGAAAATGAGTGGAGATCTCAGTGAAATATACAAAACTCTGACAGGGTGAGACAGATTGGAAGCAGACATGATTATTCCCCTGGCTGGGACGTCTAAAACAAGGGGCCACAGTATTAGGTACAGGCAGGTCACATTGCATTGAGATGAGAATAACTGGCTGCACTCACAGACTGGTGAACCTGGGGAATTCGCTCACACCTGGAAACCGAGACACTGAATATAAGGATTTAGAGACAGTAAAGGGATGGTGGGAGAGCAGGAGTACGGTGTGGAAATGAAGGGCCAACCATCATTACATTGAATTGGGTAGCAAACTCGGACCAAACGTACTACTGCACTTCCTATTTTATATTTTCCCAAGGTTACTCACATTAACGGATATGTACATCGTGTGGGGTAAGTGCATCGAGGAGATTTTTTTCCATGAAATAGAATGGGGGAGGCTCAATGTGCTGTATGACCTACTCCTTTCCTGCTGTTTTTGTGCAGTCTGTGGGAAAGCTCTGTAAGTGTTGTCACATGCTCTCAGATGTTAGGAAGGAGGACTGTGTTCCCATTCCCTTTTCAGACACTGATACTGGGGCCGGGTGTTCTGTCCGGTTTCATCCTTTCAGACCTCGGAGTAGTTTGATACAAATGAGTGCCTTGCTTGGCCATTTCAGAGACCATTGAAATATTTATCACATGTCAGGGTCTTTGGAGTCAGTTTTAGGCCAGCGCAGGAAATCACGGGAGATTCACTTCCTAAAAGTACATTGGAGAAGGAAATTCTGTTTACAATCCATATTGACTTCAGGGTCACTGTTACTGACCCCAGGTTTTAGATCTCAATATTTTATTAATTGTTTTTAACTTCCAACCACTGCCAGAGCATTATCCTGGTCTAGATTAGTAATCCAGTGACATTTCCACAACAGCACCATCTCCACATGGGGACCTGTCAGAGACAACACTCAGCAGGATATTTCTGTGCTGCTTGACAGCTCTGTCAAAAAGAAGTCCCACCCAATGTGACTGTCGTGAAGGGACTGAGGGGGTGATAATTGGTCAGATTGTAATTATTCCCGTCATAGGGGACTGGACACAGCTGTGTAATTTTCCACATTGTCAGGGAGATGTTAGAGTTGGAGCTGGAATGAAACAGCTTCCCCAGGGACACGGCTTGTTGTGTAGCACAAGTCTTCAGTCCTATTGCAGGAATGGGGTCAGAGCCCATTGCCTTTGTCGTATCTACTGTGTTCAGCTGTTTCTTCATCTCACATGCAGCAAATCGAATTAGTTGAAGACTGGCATCTGTGATTCTGTGGGCATCATGATGAGGGTGAGGATTATCATCGACTCAACACTTCTGGCAGAGGATGGTGCAGATAAAACATCCTTCTCTTTTACACTGATGTGCAGGTCTGTTCCATTATTTAGGATGTGAATGTTTGTGGAGCCCTCTCCTTCAGTCATTTGTTTAATTGTCCATCACCATTTATAACTGAATGTGACAGGACTGCAGGGCTTCGTTCAGATCTGTTGGTCAAGTCCGGTAGCTTTAATGAGTTAGCATCCGGTTAAGGTTCATGTGATTCTGACTCTGACATGTTCACCCACACTCGTCACTGAGCCATAGATGGTGTTGATGGTAATGACAGACTGAGGTGTTATCCTGGCAAAAAGTTACAGGTTGTGGTTGAATGCAGGTCTGCTTCTCCTGCTGCTGTGGTCTAAAGCACTACATGAATACACAGTTTGGAGCTGCAATATCTGCAATGCAATTCTGCTGTCTGTTCCCCAATTGTCAGTGAGACCCATTCACCCATCAGCCCTGCACTCAGTGACCTAACCTGGTTTCTGATGTGGAAATACTTCAATTTCAAACTCTCATTCTGCTGAGGGTCTGTCTCCCCAGGTCTTGCCTCCAATCTGACTCATTCCGCAAAAGCATTTAACTGATCTTAATTCAAATATTAGATTCACCTGAATCTTTTCCCTTGGGTAATGCCATCTTCTGGGTTTAAAGTGAATGTTTTCCCTCTGTTTCTCTCCCTGACCATGATGACGAGCTCTGCAGTGTCAGGGATATCAGCATAATGTAGTTTCAGAGCCAATTAATTCTCTGCATTCCCAATCATCTTCACCACATTGTATGTTTTCTATTTTGGTTTGATGCCGTATCACTCTTGGCTGCCTTGTCCTCACATGAGTTTCATCTTCTTGGGGTTGCATTTCTGGCATTATCTTCTGAATTATATCCACAAACTCCTGTTATTGCTGCTCCATGGTCTTTCCTGCTCAGCCTCCCTTCCAATTAACTCTGGTCAGCTCTTCCTGCATGTCTTTGTAGTTACATTGCTTAATTATAACCACATCACATCTTGAAGAAAGCATTATGTATAAACTGAAAGAAGGAGTTTTGAGAGACGGGTCACGAAGAATAATTGGTGGATTTCTTAACTAGATACAAAGGGAGAACAAGAGAGAGAGAGGATAGAGATATGGAGATGTGGAAAATGAGAAAACTACATTATCGAAAGAAGTAGATGTACTTCTCTCAATGTTTTGGCAATTCCTGTGTGCTGTGGTCCTTTGTACAGTACATGTACAACAGAGTAATATGTTCAAATGCTGGGTCTGATGCCATAACTTTTCTCTCCAATAATATGACAGACACTAGCTTTGTAAAGAACCCAGCAGGTCAACATATTTAATTCCTGGTAGAAAGGGAATTAACTGAAATAATTTGAGACACCAGAAACAAGAATTTTTAACACACATCCTGATAAGAATGAGAGATTAGAGTTGGGAATCCCTGAAAAGGGTGAACGTTGAGAGAAAGGGAAGGTATCACTTCAGATGAGGATCAAATAATGTTTTAATGCTTTAAACATTTTATTCATCATGTGTATCATTTTTCGTCAACTGTGTCTCCTTTGTTCATTCAGAATGCGTTGTACACATATGAAGAATGTTACTTATCTGAACACACACTGATTAAACAGTGTATATAAAATCATTTTTCCTCCATTTCAGACTGTCCTGTTGTCATGCTAGCAGGATATATGAACACCAGCTGGCCAGCAAAAGACATGACCCACCATCACTAGTTTCCACTCATACAGAAAAAGAAGGACACCACGTTGACTGTGACAACAAACACGTACTAGGACAAAGCCACGCACGAAAGCTCTTAGAAGCATGACATTTTAGCCAGAAGTACATCAATAAACATATCAATTTAGATCCTATCTACCTTCCCTTGAACAAAAAACTTGAAATGACATCACACACCTTAAGAAACCAAGATCTATAAACAGAAAGACGAGACTTACCACCAGTGTGTCACCAGAGACTCTCACAGATGGTGTTACGTAGTCATGGTGACGAAACATTTGAAAACAAACCTTCAAGCTCAGCGAGTTAAAATACATACTTATTAATTGTTCTTTTTCTCTTAATAGTGGAGTTTGCGACTACTTTGTCGCTCGTGATTTAACAGTTTACGAGGTGAGGTGAGCTTTTCTCAGTGTGTCGTTTTAATTAACGGGGAGTTCAAAATCAACATCATAACAGTTTGAGGGCTTGTCATATGGGATTTAGATAGATTTGGGGTACAAAAGGTCCCTGCAGATTCCATCACTTGGCAATTAGTGACCTCGATCTTCAAATAAAACAGGTGACAAAATTCATTTAATTTTGTTTCCTTGTGGTTGGTTAAATTAAAAGAAATGGTTTTTAATATTACTAAAGAGGTTCTGAGGTTTAAAGGTGATTCCTAAATTTGCCAAGAAACTGTAGAAAGACAAAGGAAGGGCATACGTTTAGAATTAACATGTAGATTAGAATAGGGTTTCACCAGGGACGTACGGAAAGCTGTCATCATAGTGGAGTTGGTCAAGCACTTTGGTCTATCAGAGAAGCAGGCAAGTGTAGTCGAGTTTGAAAAACTTTAATTACAAATATGGCAACTGGAGTTAGAAGATAAAGAGAGAGACAGAAAGAGAGAGAAGATAGAGAAAGAGAAAGAGAGGAAAAAGGAAGAGAGGCAGAGTTTGAAATTCTGAAGTTTGGAATTAGATAAAAAAAAGTTAAATTAGCAGGATGAAGGTGAAGCGAGAATGTAGGGATGTATACAACTATGTTAATACATTGCAATATTTCAGTGAGAAAAATGCCCAAAACGTTTTTATTTCATTTGCAAAATTGGCTCGGCAGATGGCATGTCCAGTGAACCTGTGGGTAATCTACTTTCTGGATCAGTGATGCTGGAAGAGCACAGCAGTTCAGGCAGCATCGAACGAGCAGTGAAATCGACGTTTCGGGCAAAAGCCCTTCATCAGGAATAAAGGCAGTGAGCTTGGAAGCATGGAGAGCTAAGCTAGAGGAGGGTGGGGGTGGGGAGAGAGTAACATAGAGTACAATGGGTGAGTGGGGGAGGAGATGAAGATGATAGGTCAGGGAGGAGAGGGTGGAGTGGATAGGTGGAAAAGAAGATAAGCAGGTCGGACAAGTCCAGACAAGACATGGTGACAGTGCTGAGCTGGGAGTTTGAAACTAGGATGAGGTGAGGGAAGGGGAAATGAGGAAGCTGTTGAAGTCCACATTGATGCCCTGGGGTTGAAGTGTTCCAAGGCGGAAGATGAGGCGTTCTTCCTCCAGGCGTCCGGTGGTGAGGGAGCGGCGGTGAAGGAGGCCCAGGACCTCCATGTCCTCGGCAGAGTGGGAGGGGGAGTTGAAATGTTGGGCCACGGGGTGGTGTGGTTGATTGGTGCAGGTATCTCGGAGATGTTCCCTAAAGCGCTCTGCTAGGAGGCGCCCAGTCTCCCTAATGTAGAGGAGACCACATCGGGAGCAACGGATACAATAAATGATATTAGTGGATGTGCAGGTAAAACTTTGACAGATGTGGAAGGCTTCTTTAGGGCCTTGGATAGAGGTGAGGGAGGAGGTGTGGGCACAGGTTTTACAGTTCCTGCGGTGACAGGGGAAAGTGCCAGGATGGGAGGGTGGGTCGTAGAGGGGCGTGGACCTGACCAGGTAGTCACGGAGGGAACAGTCTTTGCGGAAGGCGGAAAGGGGTGGGGAGGGAAATATATCCCTGGTGGTGGGGTCTTTTTGGAGATGGTGGAAATGTCGGCGGATGATTTAGTTTATGCGAAGATTGGTAGGGTGGAAGGTGAGGCACCAGGGTTCCAGCTGTCCTACCACCTATCCATTTCACCCTCCTCTCCGACCTTTCACCATCAGACATCACCTGCATCTACTGATCACCTTCCAAGTTACCTCCCACCCAGCTCCACCCCCACCCTCCTATTTAGTTCTCAGCCCCTTACCCCTCCCTTACCCCCCACTTTCCTGATGACGGACGTATGCTTGAAATGTCAACTCTCCTGCCCCTCGGATGCTGCCAGCCTGCTGTGCATTTACAGACCCACACTTTTCAACTCTGATCTCCAGCATCTGCCGCCCTCACTTTCCCTCCGCCTCTAATAGTAAGAGATGGAAGTATTTTCACTCTTTCTGGCATGTTACTGAACAGCGTGATAACTTGTGGAATGGGGACAGAAATTAAGCATTCCCTGTGTAACATCAGGTTGGAGTGCCAAATCATGGTTGGGGAAGTAACAGTGAGAGTGAGTGACAGAGTGTCAGTTCCAGGAATACAGTTTGTTCTTGGGAATGATTTAGCAGGATCCAAGGTGGGAGAGGCAGCCCTTGTGTTGGAGAAGCCAAAGTAAGACCCGGAAACTGGGGAATTAAAAGAATAATACCCAGGGAATTTTCCAGATTGTGTAGTAACAAGATCCCACTGTCATAAGTTACAACAAAAAGGAAAACCGAGAGAAAAAGCCAAAGGAGTTGATGTACGGAAGACTCAGGCTAAAGCATTTCTAGTGGCTGGAATGCACAAGGACGTGGTTTTGTTTTGTTGCACATGTCATACATGCCAAATGGTAGGTAAGTCACAGGCAGTATTAAAACTAGCATCTTTGTTGCCAATTCCTGTATTCGAAGAACCTTTCACATGGGTTACTCGCTGTGGGCTGCGCAGTGTGATTCAGTCAGACCAAGGGTCTCATTTTACCGTGCAGCTGTTTAAGGACGTCATGGATAGTTTCGGCATAGAGCAGTTTGAATGAAGTGCATCCCATCCCAAATCCCAGGGAGCCTTGGAAACTTGGCATCAGATGCTGAAGACAGTATTAACAGCGTACTGTCAGAATTACCCGAATGATTGGAATAAAGATGTCCCATTATATTGTTTCCCATTAGAGATGCCCCAAATAAATCTACTCATTTTACTTCCTTTGAGTTAATGTTCGTACATGAAGTAAGAGGTACTTTGAAATGAATGAAATATAAATTGACAGGACCAAAGTCGGAGATCTCACACTTGGATTCTGTATGCGAGGTGAGGGAGAGATTAGACTGAGTAGGTGAGTGAACTAAACAGCTGCTGAAGAGGGCACAGTGTAGAGTGAAGCAGGTGGCAGATAAAAACTCTGAAACTTTGACAATTTCCCGAGGGGATGAGGTATTAGTATTGCCACCAGTGGTAGGAAATACCTTCAAGCCAGGTTTAATGGCCCCTTTCAAATTAAAAAAAATGTTGAGTCTAACAGTTAAACTATCTGCTAAAGCTACCGGATCTGACAAAAAATGTTAGAGAATGTTATGTGAATGAATAATGCTTCAGACACATTGAAGACTGAGGAACAGAGTTGTGACCAGATGAACAAATTGTGCAGGTTATCTGTACGATGTAGTGATCTTCAGCAAGTGATTGGAAGTTCATATGTTACAGTTGGCAGACCATGTTGAACGATTACAAGAAGCAAACTTGATAATAAACCGAAAGAAAACAGAATTCGCGAAGGTAGAGGTGTTGTTCTTGGGACATTACATTGGCCATGGAAGGTTGACCCCATGGAGAATGAAGACGAAGGGCTTTGAGGAATTTCCACGACCATCTTCGAAGAAAGAGGTGCTTCGACGTTTGGAACCGAATGGATTCTATTGGAAGTTTGTTGCAAACTTCAGCAGCGCATTGGCACCACTGATGGATTTATTAAAGAAGAACAAAGAATTGTGGTGGACAGAACAATGCCAGGAGGTATTTGAGAATTAAAGGATTAATCACCCTGCACCAGTTTTAGCTGCACCAAATATTTTGAAAATCTTTGAAAATTGTGTGAGATGCTCGGGATATAGGGCTCGGAGATATACTGATACAGAAAGATGATGATGGAATTGAATGGCCAATTGGCTTCTTGTCGATACTTGTCAATATCCAGCAGAAAGAAATACAAAGTCTCCATGATTGAAAAAGAACGATTAAGTCTTGCACTGGAGTGACAATATTTTAATATTTATATGCCAAAAAAAATGTCGGAGCTGATTGTGGATAACGACAAACTTCTCGCATTTTTTTGAATATTTAAAGGCCAGAGTATGAGAGTATTTAATTGGAGTCTTATCTTACTGACTTTAAACTTACAAAATGTACATGCTGTGAGTCCTAAAATGTGATAGCAAATGTGTTTTCGCAGATTTAAAGGAAAACGTTTAGATAAAATTTGACTTATTGCAGTGTTATATATGTGTGCAGAATTAATATGGATGGTATAGCTGAGATTAATACTTTTGTAATCCATAATAATGGAATTAAGAACAATTAGAGGAAGTGAAATGAAGCCATCTTTTCATTCTGCTGGTTCATGTTTGTTTTTTCTGAAGGGGGGAGGTGTTATGAAGCCTAAAGCATGTCTGGTCACTTTAAGACAGAACGGGTTTTGCTGAATAGAAAGTACAACCACAGATGCCAGCTAAACGTCAGGCTGTTCCACATGTCACCGTTAGCTGGGAAATGGATACCTGAGTTTTGGTTGCTGTTTTGACAACAATTCAGATACAACCAAATAGTTTAAATAACGCTCAGGATACCAGAAGCCAACGGAATTTGAATATTATTGTTTGGACACCTGGAAAACAATCAAATTAGGAGAATTATTGTATCATGGGAAGTATATAAACTCAGCATTTAGAAACGAGAGGGAGAGCCACTGCGACCCAACAGCAGAGTAACTGCTGTAGAGCAGGAGCGCTAACTGGACATCTCAATCACTTTCTATCAAAGATACATGTCCATGTAAAAACTATTTGCACTAAAAAAAAACAAAACATGACCCAGAGAGATCAGCAGCTGGAAGAGTGAAGACAGTGGGGAAGATGGATTCTGTGTGGGCTTGAGATTGTAATGTTTAATATGTGGGTTGTTGGAACAGCATATTTTTACAGAGTTGGAGTCAGATAGTAAGTAGCTAAGAAAAGAGGGGCTTGTATTTGAGAATAGTTGTTGTTTAGTGTTCACTATTAAAGTTAAGAAACTAACTTGTGACTTTTTGTGTAAAGAGTGGAACGTAGGAGATCTGTGTCACTCATATTTTAACAGATTATGATGTGAGGTGAGCTTTTCTGGGTGTTTGATTTTAATTAACAGAGGGGTTCGACTCCACCTTGTAAACGTCCATCCACACTAACCCCATTTCCCTGCAGTTGTCCCATATCCTTCCAGTCCTTTCCTATCCACATATTTATCCAACTGCTTTTGAAATGTTGTTAATGTACCCCCCTCAATTACATCTGCTGGCAGCTCATCCACATACCAGCCTCTGTGTGAAGAAGTGGTCCCTCAGGTTTCCTTTTTCTTTCCCCTCTAACCTTAAACGGATCCTCTCTCCTCCTCGATTCTCTAAACCTTGGAAAGAGACTGAGAGCATTAACCCTATCCATACCCCTCGTGATCTTATACAGCTCCATAAGGACTCCCTCAGTCTCCTACACGCTAAAGAAAATGTCCTAGCTTGTCCAAACTCTCCCTATAACTCAAACCATTGGGTCCTGGCAACATCTTTGTAAATTTCTTCTGCACTCTTTCTAATTTAATAACATCAACCACATAACAAGATGACAAAACTGAACGCAATACTCCAAGTGCGGCCTTACCAAAGTCCTGTGTAACTGCAACATAACTTCCCAACTTCTACTTAATGTCCTGCCTGATGAAGGCCAGTGTGCCAAATGCCTTCTTCACTGCCCTGTTTACCTGTGACTCAACTCTCAGAGAACCATGCACCTGAACACCAAGGTCTCTCTGCCCATTGCAAACCTTAAGGCCCTCCCATTCACCATGAAATTCCTACCTTGATTTGAGTTTCCAAACTGCAAGACCCCACACTTCTATATTAAATTCCATTTGCCATTTCTCGATCCACTTCCCCACCTGATTAAGGTCCTGCTGCAATTTCTGATAAACTTCCTCACTGATCATGCTCCCAATTACTTTAGTATCATCTGCAAACTGGCTAATCATGCCTTGTACATTCTCAACCAAATCATAGATAACAAACAGCAATGGACCCAGCCTCCAGTCTGACAAGCATCCTTCCACTAAACCCTCTGCTTCCTACCATCAAGCCACCTGTGGATCCAATTGGCCTGTTCCCCAGCATTCCACGTGATGGAACCTTCCAGAGCAACCTGACGTGTGGGACTGAAATCCATAGAGACTATGGTTACCGCTCGTCCCTCATCAACCTTCCTGGTCACTTCATCAAAGAAATCCAACAAATTTGGGAAGCATGATCTCCCACTCACAAGTCAATGCTGACGGCTCCGAATCAAACCCTGTGTACATAATGGGTGCAGTCAATGGTAGGCTGTCCTTCATTGTAAGATAATTCGAGTACATAAGTAAAGCCATCTTCCTGCTGTTGTAGAGCCTTGCTGAGAGAGCATTCTGGGACACGCCGTACAGATTTGACCACCTTTGTAAGGAATGATCTCCTTACCATAGACACGGATGATAGTAACATGAGGATAGAGTGAAGAAGCTGAGTGTTTAATCTGTCGAGCTGAGAGACGAAGAAATGGTGACGCTGAAACAGGAGGAGTGGCAGCGATCACTTACTTCCAAAAGAGACATTGACAGGGTGAGAAATTCCATACTTTACCCAGGATTGATTGGTTTGATTTAACGTCACATGTACCTCAGTACAGAGAAACACTTTATTTATGAGCAGTGGAGGCAGATCATAGTAAGCATGGATAGGCAGATCATAGGGTGGAAATAGACTTGGACAGAGTAAGGCATACAGGTTACATTGAACAGGACATGCACTCGACAGGATCAACATGAACAAGATCACCATTATTTGAACTTAGAGAGTCCATTCATCAGTCTAACATGTCTTTCCTAATAGTTTATATGCCTAAATTAACTCTCCCCACGTTATTATGCAGTCGGCGTGTGAACCCGTACTGAACGTCATGTTGCTCACAATCCCCAACAGCAGCCACAATACCTTCCATCTGAAACAGGTAGCCATTCCCATCAGCTTCCACCCTACACAGAGAACACCAGACTGTCATCTGGGAGATGGAAGGTGCCTTCTTGTGACTTCATACAAGATATATGGATTCCCTCCTCACCGCTAGAAAACCGTGTTAAAGTCCCACGTGTGTATCATGACAGACGGAGCCGCGAGGAACAACATGGAGCAGTCTGTCTGTGCAGCCTCTGCTCCACTTGTCCATCATGTTAGAGCATCAGTTAGGAGACAGTGAGGACTGCCGATGCTGGAGATCAGAGTAGAGAGTCGATTGCTGGAAAAGCACAACAGGTCAGGCAGCATCCGAGAAGCAGGAGAATTGATGTTTCAGGCGCAAGCCGTTCATCAGGAATCAGCATCAATTATCTCATCTGTCCCTGTGTAAGTGTGTTGAGGGGGAATGGGCTCCTCCTGTTCCTGTATAAGTGACTCAAGGGGCTGAATGGCTTCCTCTTGTTCCTGTGTAATTGACTTAAGGGGCTAAATGGCCTCATCTTATTGCTGTGTCAGTGACTCAATGGACTGACTGGCTTCTTCTTCATCCAATTGGACAAGGCCAAGGGCCTGATTGGGTTACCCCTGGTTCCAGTATGACAGCTCGATGTACTGACAAGTGTGATGATGCGGGAGCGTTAGGAGGTTATTTTGTCCTGGTTTATTTTAAGAGAGAGATTGAACAATCGTTACCAAGCTGGCTAGTTAAGACCACTTGAGTAAACAGTGAGGGAGGCCTTGGGTTTATTTTATTGCAGCCTGAATGAGTGTGGCCAGCTCTAACAGATTAGGAGTTTTGGTTTCTCAGTAACATCAGAAACTATTGGGGTCTCCACAGAGTTGGAAGCTTCAGTGGATGTCTCCTGGCTGCTACTCTCTCTGAATTTTCTCTTGCTGTTTTTAATTCCTGAATTGGAGAAATCTTTGTGAAAATCGGTGTCTGAATAGTCCTTTTTGCCAGGGGCTGTTATGATATGATTTTCCTATATTGGAACAATTCATTAGTAATAGTTCCTAGATCTATTATTCTGTTAATTTGTCCAATAGAAATAAGTTGTTCTAAATTCCCCTTTCTTTGGTTTCATTTTATCTTCCGTGTTTAAATAAATGGTATTTTGCTTCACACCAAGTAATTTGACCAGTCACATTGCATCTGGAACAGACATTTTACATTTCCTTTAAAATATGAAAACATTAGAGTCTAGACTACCGCCTTCAAATATTTTCAAGGGGCTCTGGTGTGGCCCATTACACTAGAATCCCTCTCTTCCTGAGTAATAGGCTGGAGGCACTGAATGGGCTGTCCTTGATCTTCTCCAATAGTGTCAATGGGCTGAATGGTTTCCTCATATCCCTGTGAAACCAGCGTGAGGTGCTGAATGAACTCTTGTTATACTGTGGCAATGTGCAGTGCCAGGCTGTGCTGTTACATGAATGTTACTGACACGTTAACAGCCTGAGTGGAGTCTTGGTCTTGCTGCACATGGACACAGACCAGTTCAGGAGCTGATGGGGGACAAAATGTTCTGAAGATTGTGGAATCTTAAGTGACCATCCCCACTTCTGATCTTATGGTTGGGAGCGGAGAGACATTGATGAAGCAGCTGAAGCTGGTTGTGAAGAGGAAGCTACCCTGAGGGTCTCCCACAGAGGTGACCCAGGACTGAGATGATGAACATCTTCCTTTGTGCCATGTTTGACTCCAAACACTGGAGAGTTTTCTCTGATTCCCATTAAGTCCAGATTTGTTAAGCTCCTTGATGTCAACAGACGTCAACCACTGCCTTGATATCAGGGCCAATCATTTTTACCTGACCCCTTGTGTCAACCTCTTTTGTTCATATCAATAAGCCATGGTATAGGAGCAGCAAGGGTTTTCTTCAAACAGGTGGCATTGAATGTCAGGATTTCTCTTCTCAAGAGTGTACGGGGAGCCAGATGACTGAAAGTATTTGAAGAGGAGGAAGATGGATATTGACCTGTCAGAGAGTTGAGGGCGATGAAGAATTGGGTATGAAAGAGGATTTGAGACCAAGAGCAGATCAGCCATGATCTTAGTGAAGGGCAAGGCAGGTTTGGGGAGTGAACGACCTGCCCCTATGTCTGATGTTCTCACATTCTGTTATTGGAAAGTTAGTGGGTGTTATTTTCATGGATGTTCTGTTATTGAATGTTGCCATTAGGGAGACCAGAGGATTTTGTGAGCCATCTCTGGGTGAGGTATGGGGGCTGTATTCACAGTGAATTCGGGTCTACAACATGACCCACAAATGGAGCACAAGTTGCAGAGAGGGAAAGCTCTGTAAAGAGAGATGAGGGGCCTCTTTCATACCCAACCTGAGTTTTACAATCACATTTCTCAAATCACCTCAAAGCATGTGGGACAGTCTTGAAGGGCCGAATGATCTCCTCTGTTTCTGTGCACCAGGTTATAGAAGTAAGTAGCCTCTAAATGCTCCTGCCTAACAGGTTTAATGCACTGAATGGAACACAGGAACACAGGATTGAGGGACAGGAGTGAGTCATAAGGTACATTGAACCTTCTCCACCAGGCACTAAGATTGTGGCTGATCAGGTTGGGGTTTCACTTTCCTGTCTGTGTCCCATTATCCATGACTCAGTTCTCTGTCAAATATTTCAGTAACGCAACTTTCAATCAATGTGAACATAGAGGCACGATAAACTTCCAGTGAAGAGGATTCGGATTTGAAAGGTACTTTCAGAATTTTTCGTCATCCCTCTTATAGAATCAGAGTCATGCAGAGTAGAAACAGACCCGTTAGTCCAATCTGTTCACTCCGATCAGATATCACATCTGATCCAGTCCCATTTGCCAGCATTTGGCCAATATCCCTCCTATTTCAGATACTTTTTAAATGTGCGATTGTAGCCGCCTTCACCACTTTCTCTGACAGCACTTTCTGCACACACACCACTCTCTGTGTGAAACATTTATCTTCAGGTCCCTTCCAAATCATTCGCCCTCTCCCCTCCAACCTATGCTCTCCTGTTCTGGGCTCCCCTACCCTGGGGAGCAGAACGTGGCTGTTCAGAATATCCATGCCCCTGATGATTTTATAAACCTCGATAATGTCACCCCTCAACCTCTGAAACACCAGGGGGAAACACCTAAAACTAATCAGCCTCTCCCTAAAGCTCAAACCTCCAGTCCTGGGACATCTGTGTAAGTCATTTATGCAGACAACAGAGTTGTACGCAGTATTCTTAAAGTGGCCTCACCAACATCCTGTACAGATGCAACATGCCACCACAACTCCTATACTCAATGCTCTGACTGATTAAGGCAAATGTGTAAAATGTGTTCTGTACTGCACTGTCTGCATTTGAGTCCACTTTCAAAGAACAAGGTACCTGTAGCCCAATGTCCATTTGTTTCACAACACTCACCAGGCCCTTATATAATTTCTGCCCTGATTTATCTTCCCAAAATGCGTAACCTCATATTTATCTAAATTAAACTTCATCTGTCAGTCCTTGCCCCTTTGTCCCATCTATTTGTGGTCTTGTTGTACTCTGAGATAATCTACTACACCACCTTTCTGATGTCGTCTGTAAACTTACTAACTATGGCCCCAATATTCACATCTAAGTCCTTTACATAATTGATGAAATACAGTGAACTCAGTCCTGATTCTTACAGCACACTGCTGCTCACAAACCTCCAGTCTGAAAAATACCCCTCTTCCTTCAAGACAATTGTGATTAGCTACCTCTGTATCCCATGTGACCGAACCTTATTAATCTGCCTACCAAACAGAATGTTATGAACACCTTGCTGAGGTCCATATAGACAATGTCTCCCAAACTGCCTTTATCAATCTTCTTTGTCACCTCTTCATAAAACTCAATCAAATTAATGAGACATGATTTCCCATGCAGAAAGCCACGATGTCTGCCCCGATCAGCCCTTGCCTTCCCAAATGTATGTAAATGCTATCCCTCAGAATCCCCTCCAACAACTTACCCACCACCAACATCAGGCTCACCGGTCTATAGTTCCCCGGCTTTTTGGGGTCACTGTTTCCTTTTCTAGTCCCACTCCTCCACTGCTCACAACAAATGTTAAATGTAACCAGGTTTGTGATGTGGCCGATGATATCAGTCTCAGACTGGGTCAGGGTCAGTTTTAGGAACAGTATCTGCGTGGAGTTTGCATCTTCTCCCCTTGTCTGCGTGAGCTTCTGATGGGTGCTCCCATTTCCTGCCACAGCCCAAAGCTGTATAATTCAAATGGATTGGTCAAATAGTCCATAGAGTTCAGCAATTTCTACTTTCGGTGCACTGGTCAGTGGTAACTGTAAGGGCATGGGAAGGTTACACTTTGGAAGGTTAGTATGGACTTGTTGGGCCGAAGGGCTTGTTTCCACACTGCAGGGATTCTATAAAAATAAGAATGGTAACAATAACAGTTGAGTTTTGTTTTAGCTCGTACACGTTACTGTGATGAGGAATAATGAAGGAGAGAGAGTGCAATAGGCCATTTCTTCTCGGGCAGATGACACTTTCTCCCTCTCTGAGTTGAATCACACAGTAATGTCATTCTCTCCCAAACTGGACCATGTGAGGTCTCCTTGTACATTGTCCAAACTATGTCTCCATCACATTCCCTGTTCCATGTCGGTGCATCATTGCTGCTGTCATACACAGAGCCATATCCTCTGCAGAAAATGGTCTCGGTTGATTTGAAGATATGTTTATATGGCCCTGCGTCATTAAAAAATAAAATATTTAATGTATTCAGAATACATAGAACATAGAACAGTTCAGCACAGAACAGGCCCTTCAGCCCACCATGTTGTGCTGACCATTGATCCTCATGTAAGCACCCTTAAATTTCTGTGACCATATGCATGTCCAGCAGTCTCTTAAATATCCCCAATGACCTCGCTTCCACAACTGCTGCTGGCAATGGATTCCATGCTCTCACCACTCTCTGTGTAAAGAACCCACCTCTGACATCCCCTCTATACTTTCCTCCAACCAGCTTAAAACTTTGACCCCTCGTGTTGGTCATTTCTGCCCTGGGAAATAATCTCTAGCTTTCGATTGTATCTATGCCCCTCATTATCTTGAATACCTCAATTAGGTCCCCTCTTCTTCCCCTTTTCTCCAATGAAAAAAGTCCGAGCTCAGTCACCCTCTCTTCATAAGATAAGCCCTCCAGACCAGGCAGCATCCTGGTAAACCTCCTCTGAAACCTCTCCATAGCATCCACATCTTTCCTATAATAGGGTGACCAGAACTGGACGCAGTATTCCAAGTGCGTTCGAACTAAAGTTTTATAGAGCTGTAACAAGATCTCACGACTATTGAACTCAATTCCCCTGTTAATGAAAGCCAAAACACCATATGCTTTCTTAACAAGCCTGTCCACTTGGGTGGCCATTTTAAGGGATCTATGTACCTGCACACCAAGATCTCTCTGTTCCTTCACACTGCCAAGAATCCTATCCTTAATTCTGTACTCAGCTTTCAAATTCGACCTTCCAAAATGCATCACCGCGCATTTATCCAGGTTGAACTCCATCTGCCACCTCTCAGCCCATCTCTGCATCCTGTCAATGTCCTGCTGCAGCCTACAACAGCCCTCTATACTGTCAACGACACCTCCAACCTTTGTGTCATCTGCAAACTTGCTGACTTATTCTTCAATCCCCTCATCCAAGGACATATGGAGACCCAAGGACAGAGCCCTGTGGAACACCACTCACCACAGACTTCCAGGCAGAATATTTTCCTTCCACTGCCACTCACTGTCTTCTGCTGGCCAGCCAATTCTGTATCCAAACAGCTAACACAGATACCTGTGTTAAAATAAATGTTTTGGTTTAACAAATACAGAAATTGCTGGAAAAGCTCGGTAGGTCTGTCAGCATCCAGATGCCTTTTACATGATGTAGTTGTACCAGCCTCCACCACTTCCTCTGGCAGCTCATTCCATACACACACCACCCTCTGTGTGAAAAGGTGCCCCTTAGGTCTCTTCAAAATCTTTCCCCTCTCACTTTCCACCAATGTCGTCTAGTTTTGGACACTCCTAACCTGGGGAAAAACCTTGACTACAAACCCTATCCATG
The DNA here is from genome assembly GCF_020745735.1 of Hemiscyllium ocellatum. NCBI lineage: Eukaryota > Metazoa > Chordata > Chondrichthyes > Orectolobiformes > Hemiscylliidae > Hemiscyllium > Hemiscyllium ocellatum. Next base: position 25,394,550 of record NC_083447.1, on the reverse strand, counting down.
ACCGTTCTGATTTTATAAACCTTTCCTGCTGCGAAATGTGACTTCAATCAACACAAATGACTGTACTTTCAATAATCCCGGGACGAAGTGCTGAAATTCAACACCGACACCTGTTCTTTCTCCATCAAGTCACAATTCTAAACCAGTTTAATCAGATTGTTCAGATATATTAGGAGGCATTTCTGTGGGATTTACACCTAGGCCTTTGTGCCCGGAGGTAGAGACACGAGCACCACTCAGCAACACCCATAAAGCTGTAACATTATTCTCCTGTGTGTTTGTTCATCAGCCTGTTCTGACATGCTGTGACATACCTCTGCAACAGGCAGGACATGAATCCACACCTTCTGGTCCAGAGCTAGGAACACTACCAAACAATTTCAGGAATTGAAATCAAACCCAGAGCCATGGCTCAGAGGCAGGGACACTACCCACGACACTACTATACCCGGATTTTGGGTCACATTTTAAGGGACAGCGTTCAGCTCGGTGTGGATTTATTATAATCAGGTTACCATTACTGAACTACACAAAACATTTTGTTTTGTTAAACAAGAGCAAGATCGAAATTAACTATGACCATCTTTAATCGCTATTATCTGCAGTCTGCAATATTAGGGAAAGAAATCCTGCAGACACACTCTGCCCAATGAAGGGTCTCACATAGATATTTATTACTGAACACCAGACACGGAGAAAGACCATAATTTCTAGTCCCAAAACACCGATCAGTATAACCCAACTCTCACGTGTGTCTGCCCTCTGCCTAAAACCATGAAATGATACCAGGCCGCTGATTACTGTCCAGCCTCTCCTCCCCACTGACTGTGTCTGCAATCCGTCCCTCCTCCCCCTAACCACACAAGGCAAACCAAGCTCAGGGTCTTTGTGAAAATCAAGGCCGGAGTGTGCAGGCCTCCTGGAGAAGGGTGGGCATTTTAAAATTAAACGGGGAAGGTGAGGAGGTGGTAACATCACTCACTGGCCGAGGCGTGGCAGATGGAGTTTAGTTTGGATTAATGTGAGGTCTTGGATTTGGTAAATCCAACAAGAGTAGGACTTATACAATTAAAAGTAGTGCCTGTGGCAGTGTTGTAGAACAGAGACCAAGACTGTCAGGTATAATTCTTTAAAAGTTGCACCTAATATAGGTAGTGTGGTTAAGAAGGTGTTTAACATATGTGCCTTCATTGGTCAGACCTTTGAGTATCGGAATTGGGACGTCATGTTGAGGTTGTACAGGATATTGGTGAGATCTCTTCTGGAATACTGTGTCCAGTCTGGACATCCTGCCCACTCATTCCATAGGCACACCACCCTCTGGGTGAAAAAGCTACCCTTAGGTCACTTATAAATGTTTCCCCTCTTACCTGACAACTATGTCCTCTAGTTTTGGTCTCCACTACCCTTATAAAACACATTGACTATTCACTTTGATATTATTGACCTTGATGTTATTAAGCTGGAGAGGGTTCAGAAGAGTTTAACCTGGATGTTGCTGGAAATGGAGGGATTGAGCTACAAGGAGAGGCTGGGTAGGCTGGGACATTTTTCACTGGAGAGTATGAGATGGAGGGGTAACTTTGCACAGGTTTATAAAATAATGAGGGGTATATATAAGCTGAAGGGCTGATGTCTTTTCCCTAGAGTTGGGGATTCAAAACTGAGGGATATTTTAAGGTGTGAGGAAAAAAGATTTACAAAAGTCATGAGAGGTAATTATTTTAGACAGAAGCTGGCTTGTGTGTGGAATGAACTTGCAGAGCAAGTGGTGAAAACAGGGACAGTTACACCGTTTTAAGGGCATTTAGATCAGTACATGGATAAGGCATCAGTTTGGATGGTGCTGTGAGCAGCTGCCCTCTCCCTCCCCCTCTCTGAATAAATCCCTGTTGGTTTTCACCCTCTACCAATGCCTGTGCAGTGGCGTGGGGAGGCCCGCAGAGGGTGGCATTGCATCACTTTCAGCATCACAGAGACTGCCAGACCTGCCCCACACAGAGACACACAGATACACACACAACAATTGTTAGGACACGGCATAGATCCCATCTGGTAATTTAAACTAAACATAAATAAATGCTCAGTTCGCCTCATAAACTGTTAAAATATGAGTGACAGAGAACTCCCAAATTCCACTGTTTAAATACAAACAACAATGTATTTTTTAACACTGAAAGTGAACTGAAAGACCCTCTATCTATTAACTGCTTATTACCCGACTCCAGCCCTATAGCAATATACTGTTTCTGGGTCTGCCATCCTCTCATATCACAGGGGCTTGTAAGCTCTCAGTTCAGAGCAGCATTCACCCTCTCTTAAAGGTACAGTACATAATTTCAACTTCATCCCATTATACCCTGATGAATATAGATAAGTGGAGCCTATCCGGATTTCTCTTGCTCTGTGGTTTGTCAATATTTCATCTACTCTGTCTTGTATATGTCAGGACTTTTGTTGCTCCATTGACAGTATGTCATTATTCGACTCTGTCCGTGGGAATATATCAGTATTTCACTTGCTCACACTCCTGTGTATGGGGCAGGATTTCAGTTGTTTCATGGGGACTGTGACACTATGACAATCTTAATGTTTGTAAATGGTACCAAACCTGCAAGGATTGTAAAGTCTATGGAGGACAGTGTGGAACTCTAACAGGACAGTGACACGCTGGTAGACGGGGATCAACGCAGAGCAGTGTGAGGTGATGCACGTTGGTATTTCAGGGCGGCACGGTGGCACAGTGGTTAGCACTGCTGCCTCACAGCGCCAGGGACCTGGGTTCAATTCCCGCCTCAGGCGACTGACTGTGTGGAGTTTGCACGTTCTCCCCGTGTCTGCGTGGGTTTCCTCCGGGTGCTCCAGTTTCCTCCCACAGTCCAAAGATGTGCGGGTCAGGTCAATGGGCCATGCTAAATTGCCCCTAGTGTTAGGTAAGGGGTATATGTAGGGGTATGGGTGGGTTGCGCTTCGGCGGGTCGGTGTGGACTTGTTGGGCCGAAGGGCCTGTTTCCACACTGTAAGTAATCTAATCTAATCTAATCTAATCTAATAAAGAAAGTCAGTTTAAAACAGGCTGTGCCATTATAAAGGGGCTGCAGGAACAGAGAGCGCTGCGTGTATATGAGAACAGATTGTTGAAGATGTGGGGAGAGCAGTAACTATCACAGATTAGTTTCAGTATCTGTGCTGTTTACAGGGGGAGGTGTAGGAGGGAGTCTCCATGCTGCCTTCCTGGGAGGTGGTGGTGACGATGTGTTGTGAGCCCACCCTCCTGCCCCCCGAGACTGTGGGGATCCCATTTGTACCAGCTCGGCACAGAAGGGAGATGGCATCAGGGCCACGGATTCTAAGTTGTGCCGGGGGGAAACGGAGCTGCCAGGGGGTTTAACGTGAGAATTGTCCTTCACTGAACATTGCTCCTTACTCGGTCAGTGGGACGTGGATGTTTCAGAATCTCCACACGAGGTGTCCCCGTCCTTCCCCCATGGCGGAGGGAAGGGGGGTGAGGGAACGGATATCGGGCTCTCCACCACCCGGCATGGCCCTTTCTGTCCTATTCGAGGCTGTTTCTCCTGGAATGGGAGAAGGGGAGGGAGGGATGGTGGGGGTGGGTGGCCCTGCTGTTAGTGCTGGCGCAGGTGAGGATAATGGCTAATCGTGAGGTTTTCAGAGGGAGTCTGTCGACAGTGTTGTATCCATGCAGTGTTATTGATGGGGGGGGTAAAGTGGATGGAGTGACAGACAGAGAGAGAGAGACAGAGAGAGAGAGAAGGTGCTGCATGCGGCAGTGACAGTGTTGGAGCATTAGCCTTATTCGGGGGTCAGTGCCATAACAGATATACCGTGAGTGTGAGGGAGCAGAGAGAATACGGTGACCCTTATCCTGACAGAGCGGGGAAGGTTATTGATGCTTGTCCTGTATTGCTGGGCATTTCTTCAGTCCACAGATACTGCACTGAGCTGGTGTAATTGTCCCTTATCTGCCATGCTCGGGGTAAACTGTGCAGGGCAGCTCCGAACTGAGAAAGCTCAACCGTGTGCCCATTGGCCTTTCAAAGATGGCACCAGTGCCAGCGGTCATGGAATATCCAGGGGAACCCGGGCGACTGTGAGTCCCTCAGCCATGATGGGTGGGAGAATCGGGCTGGTACTGAATGAGATGGACACCATGTGGGTGTGTGTATGTGGGGGGGTGGGGGGGGGGTGGGGGGGGCAGTAGTCAATGAGTTGAGTTTGATATGAAAACACCAGGAATCTAGCTTGGCCTCGTACAGATAATCTCTCTGTCACACTCAATGAAAATGGCACTGAGGCAAATTATTGTTAGAATCAGCCCAGTGAGTCATAGATTCTGTTGAAACTACTACCATTTACAAAGCTGTAGAACAAATGTTCATCCAAAACTCTCCATCATTTCACCTCACACCAATCTCCCTTTTCCCAACTTTCCTGGGTGATATGGGTAATGTAATTTCTGCAGCATAATCATGGCCTCTCTATCCCAATCAGCCTCAGGATCATCAGCATCAGTCTGTAGGTGAATGCCCACTACTGTATGCGGGTCGCCCTTCATCAGGGCCGTTTCAATAAATAATGTATAAATATCAGTGCTGTAAAATCTTCCGTCGCGATTCTTCTGAAGCTCTTTTTTTTGGAAGCCGCCCAAACTTGCAAGTTTGAAATAAACATCAATTGCTCATTTGTGTGTCTCGCAGCATTTCGATTTGCCACGGGAAAAGCGGTAGCCGGAGGGATGAGGGCTGGTGCTGTCAGCTTGGAGTTCGACTCCTAGGACGGGACCTTGTGGACAGTCTCCCTTGAAGTCAAGGGTTAAAGGACAGTCCGCGGTCAGCAGAGTGTGAAGGCAGAACTCGGTTGATCTGAACCATAGCCCTAGTGTAGAATAGTTAGTTGAGTGTCAGGGAGTATTCTCCGGAGATTTAGAATACCTAGACAGAATTCACTTATAACATGGGAAGACTGGTCCATGTTACAGGATGCTATCGAAGTGTCTACATTTCAGCATTCCGAAACCTGGGAACACATCCATCCATGACACTGTCTCTCAGTCTCCCCCTCTCTGTCTATACCCCAAACCCTTCCCATGTGGTGATATTTAAACTGATTCCCCCGCCATCTCTCTCTGTCAGTGATGTTCACACCCACAGCACCCCCTTGTCAGGGCACAATGGAGACATGGAGCTGTAAATGGGTGGGAACTGTATGTCCTGTCACTTCCAGCACGGGCTGCAAGTTTCCCCTCACTGGGCAGGGATCTAACACAGTGTTACTGAGCAATGCACTGGGGAGGGTACACAGCCCTACATGCGGGCAGGGTAACTGTTCCTGGATTACAGATTAATTCACGGGTGATCACTGCACAGGTCTCTGTGCTGGTCAGACTGTCTGATTGAGGTATATAGATAATAAAATGATGTGATCTGTGCAGCTCCCCGTGCAGGATGGATATGTAGCCTGTGCACAGTACATCATGTTAATGGGGTGGGTCGGGGGGGAAAGATGATGGACAGGTCAAGGAGTTCCCCGGATCACTCTGTCCCCAACATTCTATAACTGACATTCCCCGGAACGTTCTGTCCCTGACGTTGTTTGTGAACGGCCGGACGTCAGTGAATTGAACAAACGATAAGATCCCGAGGGAAGAGATCCCGTTCCAGGGAGAAGGAGACACTGTTCCGAAGGCACCTCAGGCAGTTAAAGGGGTGAATACATTTTCCCTGCATTTACATTTCTTCACGCCACAGGATCGACCACAATTTAGACTAAAAAACAGAAATTCCCAAACTCCGTTTATCTTCAGGAAACTGAGAGAGAATCCTTCAGGACAGCAACGTTTCCACCCTCCGTATAAGGAACTAGGAAGGAGTGACCTGTGTCTGCTCTCGAGAGATCGAGTGTGTGGGAATGTTCTAGAAACCATCTGTCCTTATGGATGTGCCTGTGTGTGTTTGGGGAGGGAGGGTTTCTTGTGGTTTATGTCACATTTTTGTCAGTAATTCCGACCTTCCCATTTGTTATTCCAGCTCCAATTATTTTAATACATCCCTGAATACAGGGACACATTTGAAAATCTCTCTGGGTCCCCAATCACACGGGTCCCTTTGCCTCCAGGCTGATGGGTAATGGGTTTGTTTTCCTTCCTCACAGTTAACGTAGTGACCACCTACGTCCTGCTTTATAAAGATTGTGGATTATCTCCATGTGTCAGACGTTACCTGGGGGCCATGGCAGCGGCGGATCTCCTGGTCATTTTCCTCGACCTGATCCTGAGACACATTCCCATTGTTTATAAGGAACAGTTTTATTTCCTGAGGGACTCCGTCCCCGTGTGTAATATCCACGCCGTCCTGCTTTATGCAGCCACTGACTGCTCGGTCTGGTTCACCGTCACTTTCACCTTTGATCGGTTTGTGGCCATTTGTTGCCAGAAGCTGAAAAGTAAATATTGCAGTGAGAAAACGGCGGCTGTGGTTCTGGGAGCAGTGACTGTGCTGAGCTGTTTAAAGAACATTTTCTGGTATTTTATGCTCACGGCTCGGTATAGGCTGGGGAACATCCCCTGGTTTTGTGCTGTAACAGTCGCTGTTCAATTCTCCAGTGTCTGGGTCACAATCGAGTTCCTCCACCACATTGTAACCCCGGGTGTCCCATTTCTCCTGATTCTGCTGCTCAATGTTCTCACCGTCAGACACATTTTAGTGACCAGCAGAGCCCGCAGGAGACTCCGCGCTCACACCAATGGGGACACTCAGTCTGACACTGAAATGAGAAACCGAAAAAAATCCATCATTTTACTGTTTGTGATCTCAGCCAATTTCATCCATTTATGGTCAACGTTCATGCTGTATTCTATATGGGGCCGGATGTATGATTTTGGGTATAACTCTATGTATCTCCATCCCTTTGTGCAGGAATTGGGCTTCATGCTGCAGCTCCTCAGTTGCTGCACAAACACCGCGATTTATGCCGTGACCCAGACTAAGTTCAGGCAGCAGCTGAAGAATGTGCTGAAATATCCCTTCACCCAAATCCATCCATCCATCAAATTCCCTCATTAATCACACCATCCGGGATTTTCTCATTTCAGTTCAGTGTTTCAGCGATGGAGCAGCCTGTCGCTATGGTAACAGACTGAGGGGTGCGCTGTTTTGTCCCTCCTTATCCCACAGTGGGGTTACAGGGAAACATTTCAATGTTTCTCACAACTCAGGGGCCAGTGAGAAAAGGCACCATCCCACTGACTGTATCCATCACTACCATTTGTAACCAATAAAAAATGCTGATGAAAGCGTGCCGAGCAGCAGAGGGACTGATGTTGTTGTGTGTCTTTGTGTTGGAGAAGCTGAGCTGGAGAGAGACAGACTCAGCCCCGAGTGCTGGTCCTCAGGGAAGGGGAGGGCACCGGGCCCTGGGCTCAGGAGCTGGGGTTAACTCCCTCTGTCCCCCTCCCCATCCCCTTTCCAACCTGGCCTCCCCATTTCATCTCCCACACTCTTACTCCACATTTCTCCCTCTCTCCCTGCACACTCACTCTTTCTCACAACCTCCCCCTTTCACTCTCCCTCGTTCTCCCTCTCACACCAACTGACCCAACCCCGGTTTCTCCACCTGCCTCCACTCTTCACTTTCCCCTCACCCTCACACTCTCTGTCCTGCCCGTCTCTGCCTCCCTCCAGCAGGTCCAGCTCTGCCCCATCTCAGCCCCACCCACCCCACCACACACAGCCCCACGACCAACCACACCCCACCTCCAGTCTCGGGGTCAGAGGGAGAGGGAAGGAGCAGGGAGAAAGAGTGTGTCTGAGAGAGAGGGAGGGAGGGACAGGAGGGAGAGAGATTCAGTCAGAGAGAAACGGAGGGACGTGGGCAGAGAGAGAGACAACAATTGAGGGCGGTTGAGAGTGAGAGAAAGTGGAGAGAGAGTGAAGGAGCAGGGAGAAGGCGGGGGGAAAGTGAGAGATAGGGTGAGAGAGGGGAGGGAGGGTGAGAGGGAGAGAGGGAGGGGGAGGGCAAGAGAGGGTGAGGGCGAGATAGTGGAGGGCAAGGGGTAAGGGCGAGAGAGGGGAAGGCGAGAGAAGGGAGGGAGGCAGGAGAGGGCGAGAGAGGGGAGGGCGAGAAGGGATGGCAAGGGAGGGGAGGGAAGGCGGGAGGGCAAGACGGAGAGAGAGGGAAGGGAGGGTGAGAGAGGGGGAGTGAGGGAGGGTAGGAAGAGAGAGGGGAGTGTGAGAGAGGGGAGTGTGAGGGAGGGTAGGGCGAGAGAGGGGAGGGTGAGGGAGGGGATTGAGGTGAGGGCGAGAGGGGGGAGAGGGCGAGAGAGGAGAAGGAGGGAGGGGACGGCGAGAGAGGGGAGGGCGCGAGGGGGAAGGTGAGAGAAGGGAGGGAGGCAGGAGAGGGCGAGAGAGGGGAGGGCGAGAAGGGATGGCAAGGG